>NW_022145595.1:23075148-23287648 GCF_000002235.5 Strongylocentrotus purpuratus
TGTGTCTGCGTGCTTCCAAATCCGTACGGAGGCGGTACTCATCACGTACGGATACCCAAAGTTTGCCCACGTTTTTGCACGTAGACAGCACGCACTTGCAAGTACGGCGGGATGTGACCACCGCATAATGGAACTGTCTGTCATCAAGACTAAATAATTAATGTAGCCCTTACAATAAATAAATACATTAATAATTCACATGTAATTGATTAAACGTAAGAATAGTATATGTCTATGTGATTTGTTGGTAGAAAGGGGCTCTTAAGTTCATAACAAGACCTTTTTCTATTATTTGTCCTAAAGTGCTCGAATACCACGCACAGAATACTCCTATATTCTTACCGAGAAACAACCTAAAACTGCTTTCACCCATGAGTATGTGTATGTTTATGTCTCAAGAAAAAGGCAATTTTATAATTTACAAATCTAGAATTACCACTGTATTTTTAACGTGTTCTTTTTTCCTCATATGAAATTTATAACATTTTGAAACAGCTTGTGAATGAAACCAAGGCTGTTTAGGCTCCAAGATAACTTTTGTTGGATTCAATTATTGTTTGTTTGTTTTTTGTTGTTTGTTGTTAGTTTATTTCGTTTTCTTTCTTTCTTTCTTTCTATACCCTTCTTTGTTCTTTCATCCTTCATAATCAGTCTTTCCTTGCATTTAGTGGAAGGCATTAGTATGGGTTTCACTTTATTTTCCTTGAATCTATGACAAATTTGGAGCTATGTTTCAATTTCATTTCACTAGTTATATGACATCCATATCGTGCTAATCACGGTGCCTTCCCACACTTTCTTTGCGATGCGAGATATTAAATTTAATAAAGATATATGTACCGGGTGAACGGAGCACGTGGTCCTCCTCCCCCCCCCCCCCCCCCCCCATCGAGTGATGACCAAAAAAAAGTGGAAAAGCCACATAAAAGGGAAAGGGAGGCAGGAATGCGCCTGGATCACTCCCCCCCCCCCACCCCCACCACCACCACTAATAGCCTTGTAAATTCGTCTCATTTTCAGACTAAGTCCTGTGCCCCCCCCCCCCCCCCCCAAAAAAAAAAAAAAAAAAAAAAAAGTTCCAGTGCCCCCTTGACGGATGTACTCGAGCTACACAACTGATGACGTCATCACCGACTGAGTTCAAACGTATTATTTCGTTTGTCGTGTGGTTAAGCTGTACGGGTCGATTTAACATTCAACATTTAACAGTTAACCTTCTCTCTTTTCCTAAAGTTTTGAGCCTGCTCAAAATCTTTCTCCCAAAAATTGAGATCATATTCAATTTCTGACATACCATTGGCCATTTCTATGACAACGAGAATCTGTTGATCAAACAATCAAAGTACATGTATATACAAAAAAAAAAGATTTCTCTCTCGTGTGCGTTATTATTATTATACTATTGCAAGTCACGCAGACGACACAATATCCATTTATCCCCAAGCAGTTTCCCGCCAATCCCTGATATTAATTTCCGGTAGACAAAGCCATGCGGTATAATCAATATAAGAGGTATAAGATTCAATTATGATATAGTTCGGTATATCTTAAAGGTGTGATTTAATGTTTTGAACGTGTATCGAGTAGAAATAAAATGCTGATAAACTTTGTGTAGATCTGTTATTTTGAGATTCCTACAAATATTAGGAAATGATGGAGCATTGTTGGATACATTTTTCGTTTTTCGTTTGTTGTTATTTCATTTTTTTTTTCCGAATAAAAGTAGACTGAAATTACTAATCATAAAATATTTCTTCCCTGGCATATGCATTTTATTTCGCCTTTTTGGATCTTTTATTTGTTTTTAATTTGTTTTTAATTGCTTTTCTTTCCTTTTCTTTTCTTGTTTCCTTTTTTCCTTTCTTTTCTTTTTTTTCTTTCCTTTCTGGTCTTTTCCTTCATTTTGTTTTATTTTCTCTTTCTTTTTTCATCTTCTTTTCTTTCTTTCCTTTTTCCCTTTTTTTCCTTTTCTTTTTTCCTATTTTTTTGTTTTTGTTTTGTTTTGTTTCTTTTCTTTTTCTTTCCTTTTGTTGTAGTTGTTGAACAGTTTGGTTTGATTTTATGCCACATCACGCTTATCCCCCTCCATGAAGAGGATGCAAACACGATTGCCAAGACTTAAATCAAAAATCATCCAAAGGTAATTTAAAGTGGCCTTGTCTTGTGCATCACCTATGAGATGTACGAACATTACAATGACATCATCTCAATATGATTTCTAAAGGCGATACAATAGGGAATTGAAATTGCCCATAAATAAGTATGTTGATCTTATCAAAAGTATCTGCGATCGCGTGCGTATCTTCAATGCACCAGGGGACCTCAAAGATATAATGATAAGAGGATTTTATTTCTTCTTCATTGAATGACTTCACGTTCGGCCGATCATATGGCGTGAACGCCGGTATGGTTACATGAATTATCACGCAGACAAATATTAAGAAATGGAAGAGCATATAGCAAATAACATTTGAAAACTGAAATCTTTTGACATTTAACACTAGAGATTGCTACTGTCATTCCTCGTTTCTGCCTCTCTCTCTCTCTCTCTCTCTCTCTCTCTCTCTATCCCTCTCATCTCTCGTTCTCTTTCTGTCCTCCTCTCTGTGTTTTACTCTCGATGTCACACACAATCCATCTCAATTGTTACCTTCTCACATCACACCCTGTGAGAACCAGAAGAATATTAATTCGTATAATCTATATTGAATTTACTCCGTGGCAGACAGAAGGCCAGTGTTTTCTATATCATGTTAAATTGAATAATAAAAGAATCAAAAGACGGAAGTATGAAAATGTATGTAGAGAAAAAATATTTATTTCTGCGTCTTACCCGCGCTACTCGTAAAAGCAATCATTTTCTTATTACAAAAAAAATAACGTTGTTCAATGAAATAGAAACAATCGTTTTAGTCTAATGTTTTCAACGACCATTACCTTTCGATTTTTTTCAGATGATAAATCGTTTAAAACATGGACAACGGACTATTGAAAGAAAAAATGGTATGCAGACGTGCAATAGCGTAAAAAAAATAATAATAATAAAAAAAAATCTTATTTTGACAAAAATTACATATCCTTCCTACTATTTTTCGATGTGTTTCGAATTATGGGCGTAATATTTTTTGCAAAGAGGAGCATTATAAAAGCATCTTTTCATAATAGTCATAATATTCACAGGGAGAAGCAAATCTTGTATAATTTACAGTTCTCAATCTTTATACCAACGAATATCTAAATTCCTGTTTTTACTTCAATTAAATGATTGTCATAAAGTAGTTGGGCTCATGGCTACTTTATCATCTAAATAATTATGATCGGAATCTTTCTAAATGCACCTTGATTATTACATAAAGAACATTTCTGTCACAGATGTACGTCGAATTCAATTCCTCTCTTCATGAAATCATTTTTAAGTTGACAAAAATCAACTCTATCTTTCTCTTCTTGCCGTCTAAATCACATAAATCCCGCTTCTTAGCATCAATTAGGATTATTGTTGTTATGTTAATTCATATAAATACAATATTCTTTATTGTCAAATATATATGTCATATTATTATGATATACTTACTGTACATACACAGTGATCGGAGGTACTGCTTGGTTGGTTTGTTGGTTTTACCTTACTGCTAAGAAAGCATGTGTGTGCTCGTAAAAAAGCAACTAGGGGACCAAGGGCTTTAAGTCCTCTTCGAGGGACTTGGTAAAGAGGATTAATGCCTTACCAAAGGACACTAGCGCGTCGACTTGTTTTTGAACCCGTGACTTCCCGGTAACGAGACCACTGCTCTACCGCTGAGTCATTATATCTCACATGAACGATATTCCAAAAGGCCTCTTACATTTTGTGTCTTATTCTTTAGGTAAGATTGCGCAAAAGGTTCTTTCATGTTCCATAATCCATAACTATTTTGTCGTTGTCAAAATTTGAGAGGAAATTTGGCACTCTTCCCCCACCCTAACAAAAAAATAATAATAAAGTAATGGATCTGCCTCTGTAAGACGACTTGGATTTAATTATTTTCACGAATGAAAACCTTAACTCTTGTTTTCTTAACATTAAAAATAAATTTAAAGATATGAGCGTTTGGAGAACTATAATGGTAAGCTGCAATATATCCCATTTAAATCATTGATTTAAATTTGAAGAAAAGAAATCACCTTCAATTCGATTACTTTTCCCCAACTTGAAACTATTTTCGGCAGCTGCCTGGCTACAGTGGTGTTGAAACCCAAATGCCTATACACGCATTGGCTAGTAGTATATACAGTTGGAATTAATCATATTAAAGATCTAATTTCGGAGCCAGCATAGACGCAATAACTAAGCGCCTTGAAGCTGAAAGCGTTGTCCAAGGGAAAGTAAAGCATATTTCTCGCAGCTAAACCGGCGCGGCGCTCAGTTCGTGTCAATTCTACCGCGACTGGATATTTTCATATTTGAAAGCCACCTATATGCAAAGACAATATTAGACCCTCGACGACTTCATATGAAATAAATATTGAGCTATGCAGTGTACAATGCAGACATTCAATAAACGTATTGATGGTCATTATTGCTCAGACTTATTTCATTCCAGCAGTTCTCCCTGCATTGACGTGACACATACACATACATGTAATGACGAAACAAAATTGAACAAGTTCCAGTGTTGAAATTTCATTTCCATTATCTCTCCCTGGTTAAAAAAAATCATAGATCTATCAAAAACATAGTCTCTATTGTCCTTCGATACATAAAATGTGACGGGATTATTCAAATGGTTCAAAGAAGAGTTCGTTAATCTGCCGCACATCGTCTCACCATCGCACGTCTTGGCGCACAGCGAACATTACTTTCAACGTAACTCTGTGTGCCATATATTATGTATGTATATATATATATATATATATATATATATATATATATATATATATATATATATATCTTTATCATGATGGTATACCCTGAGCGAACGACTAAATGAAAAGGTTCAAATAATTGAACTCTTTAATATTTTTGTTTGTGTTTCAAAATACATTACAGAGGTGTGATCCCGTCCAATACACCTTGTCGCATCACAACCATGTTTTAGAGCACTGCAAAAAGAACTGCTCTCAATCGGTACTCTATGTGCATAATATACTGCTGTAACACGAGCAACATTCAGTGACGCATTCAGTGACGCATTCAGTGACGCATTCAGCAAGCAATTTTAGTGTACGAAGCGACCACCGGTCACCGCCACAATAAAGAACACCAACGACCACCCACTGTTTTGTAAGTGATATCACCTTCGCTCCGACGATATTTGCCATCCGGACTTAACTTCCTCAAAATCACAGAAATAGTTATAGACGAGTCTAGGATTGAAGTTATGCTCGTTACATGATGCGCCATTCCGACTGCGTCATTTCTTGCGCTAATCAGGCCTGTAAAGGCAGCGGACTCATGCGTCAGTTTTCAATGCAATGCATACATTGTTCATTTTGCAATCTCTTTTGCACACTGTCACCATCACATAACGCGTTAAAGAACGCACCTGTCACTGACGGAGTCCTGCGTCAGGCAAATGACGCATCCTGTGCAACGGGCTTTAGCAATTCGTCTCGTGTAAGAAATAGATCGTGGGACGAAATTATCGTGAGAGCATTTGTCGTACGGTGATTCTATAAGAGATGTTTCTCGTTTAAATCTGGCGACCTCGGTGAGCTCGAAGAGCATGTCGTGTACACGGTCTTCATTGTTGGGCCTACGTCGGCTACGTCGTTTTCGATGACGGGCAGGTCGATGCAGGTCTTTCCGATGTCGCTCTTAGGTTTGTCGATGTCGACTTTGCGATTGAAATAACGTTGGCAGCCAAGAAGCTGAGGTGAGAGGGGAAAAGTCAAGAAATTGGTTTGAATGATGAGACCCAACATCTATATAGGTCATTATAGGACAAGCCTATCCTTGCTTTCTTGAATTATATTCGCAGAACTACCAGAATATAATATTTCCTAAATAAGTTTAAGGAATTTACTGAACTTTTCAATAATGTCATTTCAAAGTCATTTGAAACATTAAAAATGTACAGTAACTAATGAAAATTTCATGATAACATAATATAATATGTTGTAAATTTAGCAACAACCTAAAATGCGTCCAAACGCCGCGAAATTATGGTAATACTGTAATAATCCGGATTGAAAGTAATTGATGTTATGAATAAATTCTCAGGCCCAGTCTATTTTTTCTTCTTCACCTTCTGCTACAGTACGGTAGCAACATTAACTAAATCAATAAAATTTCAAAACTAGCAATCCTTTCATGCAAGGTTCTATAATACTACAGATCAGGTAATACTACAGATCTTCAAAGGAATATTTTGTAAATTTAAAACTGATTGGATTTTTGACATTCCGTTTATCTTACCGTGACAAGTCCGCGCTGGAATCTACGGCTCATGAAGGCGTACACGACAAAATTGAGCGCGCTTCCCGCGTAGGCGATGAGGCAGGCTGTGACCTCCATGGCCGCCTTCTCGCCCTCCGTCATCGGCATCGTGTACTTGAGAAGACGACTGATGAGGGAAGGCACCCAGGAGATGACGAAGATGACGAGGACGATAATCACCATGCGAAGAGTCTTGTCTGTACGAGCTGAAGAATGGGGACAACATTAAAAAAAACAAACATTTTATTTGAATGATAACTGTATATTATGTGTGCAGATCTGTAGAGACGGGGGCCGCGAGGTGGGGGGGGGGGGGGGGGGGTCGTGCTCTCATCAATATTCCGAAAAGGGAAAAGAGAGCAAAAGTGAGGAGGGAAGAAAACGTGACAAAAGGACGCTACGACCCCCCCCCCCCCCCGACTGATGGTCTCGTTAATTTGCATTTCATCATGCCACCAAGTAAGACCACGGCCCTATCTTACAAAGAGTTGATATCAATCATGATCGCAACTTATTTGCGATTGATATTAATCGCAACTATGTTCATAAGAGATAGGAGACTGGAAACTTGCGATTGATAGGAGGACTTGCGATTGATTTGGATCAATCATAACTCTTTGTAAGACAGGGCCCATGCAGTGCACTCGTCACCTACCCCCATGATACCGTGCCCCCTCAATACCTTGACACGCTGTACGATCATGTACATGACTTTATATATGGTAATCATGAATATCATGGTTATAGTTATAATCATATAACTGTAAATCATACATTGAATGAAAATTACACACTGTCTTTTGCCTTACTCATTTTTTCATTTTTCTTCTCTATCATCAGGACTTAAATTAATGTGTGCAAAGAAATTAACTAATCATTCTGCGCTATTTTGATATATCAAGGCTATATTCAGTGAACGGTACATACAGAGATAAGAACAGAACAATATTATCTATACGTAGAGACAGAGACTGCACACAAAAACATGAAAAAGATGTGAGAAAGGGAGAGTGGGGTAGCTAAAGAGGAGTACGAAGCAAGGACCTACCCGGGGTTTTCGTGCTTTTCTTCAGCCCCGCCTCGCTGGCTCTCCTCACCCTCGACGCAGACTGTCTCGCTACTCGCACGATGCGGTAATAGCAGGCGACCATGAAGACCAAGGGGACGATGAAGAAAACGGCCAGGACGCCGAACTCGTAATTCTGCGGGATGAAATAGATGGTGACCGCCGCTGCGCTCGATATCAACCAAATGACGACCAGGACCTGACAGAAATACAAAATGGTGGAGAAGGAGAAACTGTGAATTATCGAGGTATATAAAGACATCCATTTTGAAAAATGAATCTGAATTTAAAGGCATCGTTTAACAATATTAAATTTGGAATGCACGGTAATGC
Organism: Strongylocentrotus purpuratus; assembly: GCF_000002235.5. Classification (NCBI taxonomy): domain Eukaryota; kingdom Metazoa; phylum Echinodermata; class Echinoidea; order Camarodonta; family Strongylocentrotidae; genus Strongylocentrotus; species Strongylocentrotus purpuratus. The sequence continues at coordinate 23,082,966 of NW_022145595.1, forward strand.
GCGTTATCAGTGCCTGTAATATGGTGTTATATTGAAGCCCTAAAAAAATTGTGCTTCAAAATGATCAAGAAGAGCCTCAAAAAGTGAAAAACCTTTGAGTGACCGGTTTTTACCTTACTCGTTTTCCACAATAGACTGTAGTGTTATGAAAACCGTTAGGAAAACGCAAAATTTGATTTCGATTTCCAATCATAAATATCTTGACAATCAGACACGCAATCGGCTTGTAAAAATAATGGGGTTCCTGACTGACCTAAAGGTTTATAATTATCATTGCAGCATGAGCTAAATCTAGGATTTTGTTTCAGAATCTGAGAAAAAGTTACCCCTTTAAGGCTGCAGAGAAGGATACAATCTACAGGTCTTTGATATAGGAGGCCCCTCTAGTTTTAATCATATCTTACCTGTTTCGAGCGCTGGATGTTCAGCCTTCTCGACATGGGGTGAATGACGGCGTCATGGCGGTCAAGGGCGATGGCGGATAGACTTAGGATTGAAGCCACGGAGGAGAAATAGAACATGACCTGTTCCACCTGCAGAATAAAAAAATACAGTTCATGTATTTATAATTATTCTAATTGCATCTATAGAATGATCAGGACATTTATTTTCATAACTCGTCATTTCATTGGCGGGTTCTTCATGAATAAAATGACTGTGACAATGTCGATGCTTTGATTAGCAGTTTAAATAAGACAGTCGTAACGAAATACTTTTAAAAAAAATCAACTTTGTATGAAAGAGTACATTTTGCACCACCTATTGAAATATACGACATGAAAATGACATTATTACATAAAGCCAATAATAATTTCTATATTTATGAAATACAATATAGGGGCATTGAAATTACCCTTAAGTCGATTTATTTTATGTCTTCGAGATATTATCAAGGATTTCAATATCATTGCTGCTTTCACTTTTTTTTACCAAACTCTACATCATTATGTCCTGAAAGCAACTATTTTAACTACATTGCCTCTCTCTCTACCCCGGTGCAGGTATACCAAGTAGGATGCGAGCGTCATTGTGCTTTGTTCAGCATTGTATGAACCTATATTATGTTGACTAGCCGAAATGATTTTAAAAATCCCCAGGGAGTGAAGAATGTGCACATACTTTGTGCTGGCAATCAGATAAGGGGTTAATGATTTTTCAGCAAAGCGCAAAGAAACATCGTAGATAATTTATAGTGATATGTATTTACATAAGATAGCTATCTATATTAATTAGAAAAAAAAGTAAAATTATTCATTGGTAAATTGTTTTAATCTCTTACGATATATGAGACACCGGTATGTTTCTGGTGCACAGTGATTCCAATGATGATTAATGGCGTGCATATGACGCACACAAATAGATCAGCGACGGCCAGAGAGAGAAGAAAGAGCTCGGTGACGGTCCGATCTGTGAAGAGAGAAAACGGATATATAAAACAATCATGATAGTGATTTGTTTACATTACATGGGCATGATATAAAAAAATATCAGGTGTAGTAATAGGGGAGGGGGGGAGAGAGAGAGAGAGAGAGAGAGGGACGTGTATATATCAGTAGAAGTAGTAGTAGTAGTAGTAGTAGTAGTGGTAGTAGTGGTAGAAAATAGCAGTAGGCCTTGTAGTAGTAGTAGTAGTAGTAGTAGTAGTAGTAGTAGTAGTAGTATTAGTAGTAGTAGTATTATCAGTAGTAGTAGTAGTAGTAGTAGTAGTAGTAGTAGTAGTAGTAGTAGGAGTAGTACGTATGGAAACGTTGTATCATCCGCTCAATCTGACTTGCGTGCATAGAACAAATAAGCATTTTTCCATGAAAAAGTGAAGTTTTCTAAAATGTGCGTTACTTCCAAGCATTGGGGCGCCCGGAATTCACTCGGGTAACATTTCATAAAGTAAAATATAAAAAGACCATATGCCAATTTTCTGTACTTTTGTCGGAAAAAATACATTTATCCAGCACAATGTCGTCCCTTTTTGCGTTGGAGAAGAGCAAATAGCGAGTTTCAATCACACTTTGGCCGCTCTCGCAAGCTCTCACTCCTTTCACTGTGGTCAAGCGACTTTGGGGCAAGCGGTTAATGAAAATACTAATCGTTAGCTTTCTTCTGGTATTAAACTTGTTTTGATTGATTATATAATTTTGTCGGAATAAAGGAAACAAAAAGGCTCGACCAATAACTTATCAGTGTCTGAATTGACCTTTTGACCTTGAATTTCCTTGATGCAAGCGCACTAATGACGTCATCTTCGCTAAATCGGCGTCTTTTATCGTAAAATGCGACACTTTCACAATGTTTATACATCTTTTTTAACTACTAGTAAGATTTAACATATTTTTTCTGATATCACTGAAGTTTTGGGTGTTATTTAATGAGTAATTTTAAAATAAGAGCCATTTTACTGTTTTATTTTACTGGATCATATCATTCAAGTCGCAGGGTAGAAAGATGTATTTTCCAACCGCGCCAAATTTAATTTACGTTTCGACATTCTGTTAAATGGGTTCGTGATGTTAAGAATCCACTGCTTTCCGCTCCAACAAACGTCCACATGCGGAGTCGTTTATCAACCAAATTATTCAAATGTATGGAAGCTTCCTAGCTTCCCAGGTGTTTGTGTTGCTGTTGACGCATTTCATTCACCTACTATCATTCTTTGTATTCCAATTGCCAGAACGCAAATTTCATTTTGGTTTTATAGTTTCATCGAAGTCGTTTATTAACTATATGTATTCAAATATATGAATGCTTCCTCCCCAGGTGTTTGTGGTGTTTATGCATTTCATTCACCTCTTATTATTCTTTGTACTCCAATTGTTAGAATACAAAATGCATTTTGGTTTTATAGTTTCATGCAATAAGTAAGTCAATAACAGAGTATGTTCTGCACAATAAAAACAATGTATGTCCCTACTGTACAATGTAAAAGGTCCCCTCATTTTGTAATAGTTAATTTACCCTTTCACATAATGGAACTACCTGCCCGATGAAGCCCGTGGCCTGTGACCCCTGAGCACTCAACACCGTGTGGGAGTCAGTTTATTATCAACTTCTTTTATGAGACAAATACAAGCAAACGTTTCCATATGTAGTAGTAGTAGTAGTCACCACGAGGAGGAGGAGAAGGATAACGAAATGGGAGAGAAAATGACCAACAATGAAAATATTAAATTATATCGTGAAATAAAATTTTAAAAATATTAATTCAAAGTTGTCGAGAAAAAAACACGGTTATGAATATTTCATTCGGAGCATACGAACACGATTATGATTTTTTTTTTAAACGCCTAAAGATATTAGACTTGTCATTTTTAATTACAGATTATATCATTCTCTTACACAGATGAAAGTGCAGGTGACCTCATTATATCATCATATTTCACAATAAATGAAACCAAGGATGAAAGGTAAACGATTTGATTAGGAAATAGCTGTAATCATCTCTTTAGCGATAGACACGAAAAGTGTCAATTTAGCCACATTAGTGATTTCAATTAGATTTCGTCTATTTCTAGATTCTACTCTTAGAAAAAAAAAATGGTAAAAAAGGGTAAAATTTCGCTATGGTTCTAAAAAGAACTTTGCGCTTCCTTTTAACCTTTGTTCTACATGCCAATTTATATAATATTAAGGTTCTTTAAACAATGAAAAAAGGGGTCTTCAAGTGGCACAATGGTTTTATTTAGAAATCCCAGTATTTATTTATTGATTTATTGATTTATTGATTTATTGATTTTTTATTTTTTATTTTTATTTATTTATTTATTTATTTATTTATTTATTTATTTATTTATTTATTTATTTTTTATTTTTTATTATTATTTATTTATTTATTTATTTATTTATTTTTTTTTTTTTTTGGGGGGGGGGAGGTTTGTTTGAACAAAAATGGAGTTGATGGAATTTAAACACGTATCTTCATGCTTGGGGAGAAGGAGGAGGGAGGGGGTTTGTCATTCCTCCGTTCCGTCTTCGTTTTATCAGAAGAAATGCGAATAACACTTTAGAGTCTTTTAATGATTCTGTGCCTCGCATTCATATTGCCGGAAAGCTGATAAAGAATTCTTTCAAGATCTTACCATTTGCGAGCCCTCTTGGGGTTCTACATATGGGCCAAGGTTTGGAGCCATTACAGATTTTAATTTGCTGTATTTTTTACAAGATTATATATCATTAACTCATAATAATGCGCTTTGGTGGCTTCAGCGGCTTTGCTCTATATAGCATTGATTCGTCCATGGAAAATATAATGAAATTTACACTGGTGCCCATACCCATACCATACCTGGTACCGCTTTTCATGAAGTCATCGTGAGAATTATGGGTTATTTTTTATAGCCAAGGTTGATATGTTCTCAAAAAAGTATTGGTTCATCTAAAGAGTCATAGAGATTGATCAATAAAGTTCATAGAAGATATACAAGTTATCAATAAAGAATAAATCATATTGTCACAATCAGTTCTTGAAAAGGGGTTAGAAAAAAATGATTTCCAACCGAATGGGCAACAGCGTTCTCCATGTATTAAGATAATGTTTAAAGATCATGGGTAGAACCGTTTTTTTTGTTGTTGTTAATTTAAATAGTTTGATCCAGAGACAATATCTGTAATATTATTATTCATCATGGCCTCTTTATTTTATATAGCTAATGTTTTGTCTACTCTCGATGGAGCGGGCAATATTCCCCGATATACAGTTTCTTCCAGGAAGAAAAAAGTCACATTTATATAGCGCTTAATATTAAGTTTCTATGTAAGTGCTTTACATTGTTATTACCCAGGTCATTGGATTCAATTGCTAATCCGCACGTGATGCTACACACGCTCCACTCCCTGTGGAGTATTCCGGCCAGGAGCCATTTTACAAGCGCGCATGTGCCAATTCAACCACATTAATATTCGCATCTTACCGGGTACCGGCCCATTTTACACATTGTACACCTGGGTGGAAAGTGACAAATGTAGATTAATGTCTTTCCAAAGGGGATTATAGCGCCGCGGCGGGACTCGAACCGCAAACCATGTGATCCCCTGATATCCCCTGATTTCCCCCAGTAACACCGTGTACAACGACCGCCATCCATTGTCTGCGCGTAACTATGGTAACTATCCGTGATTGTTGCGGAGTGTTACCGACCTTTTTTTAATCTAGTACTAATCATGACGATTATTCGAACTAATACAGCAATCGAAAGTATTACCATTGACTATTAATCTACAAAACAGGAAAAACAAAACACCTGCCAACGTTTTCATGGAATAATAGAACAATGACCCATCGTGGTTTTGCTAAACCATCAAATTGCGTATGTATAGTTTTTTTTTTTTTTTTTTTTTTTTATTGGTTTACGTTTTTGTTGTTGAGATTAACTGGATATATTTTATTAGAGGAAATTCAAAATGAATGATGTTAGAGAGGGTTGTCGGAGGGGGGGGGGGGAGGGGTTATAGAGAATTAAGCGAATGTGTAAAGATTTATGTACTGACTGAACAGATTTATAAATAATGAATAATAATGATGTTTGTTTGTTTGTTGTTTGATCGATTTTATTTCTGCGTTCAAATAGCAAATACAGGGTTATACATTTTAACATAAGTATTACACACATGGCAAATCATGGCTAATAATGTAATACAATAACCATAATACAATATTTGTATATATTTTTCATTGAACAAAAGAGATACATTTTAGAATGCAGGAGACCGCTATCGTGAGCGGTTAGTCTGGAAATGGATGGCGGCCTCATGAAAAAAAGAAAGAAAAAAATTAATTTAATTAGCAACAAAACTCTCTTGGTAAAACCTAGTGATCAAGTGGCTGCAGTTCAATTGTCGGTGCGGGTGCAGCAGACGGCGGTTGAGTAAAATGAATAATAAATAATGGTTTCAAAGAAAGCTATTATACTAACTTAGGGCGTTTGGCACATAATTAGGGTTGTATTATTTTTCCTTATGAGAAATTCGCGGTATAAGAAATAATAATAATAACGATAATAATAATAACAATAATAATAATAATAATAATAATAATAACAATAATAATAATAATAATAATAATAATAATAATAACAATGATAATAATAATAATAATAATAATAGGTGTAGCTTTCATGGAATAGAGGGTTGAACAAAATTTGATGTTGTCGGGAAAATTATTTCAAATATCCGGACCACAATGTCTAATGGGTTTGTGCGTTATTAATAATTTTAGGATGTAATTTCTAGATATGCGAGTGAGATAGGAATGAACAGAACTATTGGTGTGACAATCATTTGGCAATACATTTCAATTTTCGGTAGAACGAACAGGGTACCAGGTACATTGAGCAATAAATATTAATGAAAACGTTCTTAAATTTCAAACTTGGCATTAACCTGTAGTCATTCAAATGTTCAGATAAAGAAACTACACCCCAGTAGAAACTGATACATACGCAAATCCATTATTCACGATTGAAAAGGTCTTTATTTATTTATTTATTAAATTGTAACATAACAGGAGTTCAAGTGCGAGTTGAGTTACACCCACTTTATATTTCACTGAAGAAAAACAAATTATTGACAAAACCATTATTTTCTTCTTTCCTAATTTATTTCGCTATTTATGATCGGTACAGTAATGGGTAACATCGTAATGAATACAGTGAATGAAACCATAGTAATTAAATAATGATTTATTCCACATCGTTGGAGAATAAACACAATTACCCGCGTTGCGAAGTTCAAAATCGATTCGGTAATATGGTCGAGCCTCTTTTTAGAATCCCCAAATGTACGCAGGCATTTCTAAAAGCCATCTTAAATTTGGGTTGAATACTGATTAATCGAATGAATCGATCAATATTGATTTTCGAGAACTATAAGTTAAGGGTCAGCGGGTAAACGGGACTTTACTTTGGCCGGAATTTAAACAGGAAATTGTTATCCCGATTTTTGTTGTGTCTTGGCCGTTTATGTGTGTCGTATTAATTGGCTTAGCAGACGGAAAAGACTATGTAATTGGATTGTTAGTGCCTTAACAATATTCACTGTATCCTAAAATGGATATTTAACTTCTTTTTGCTTTCCATAGATCTAGGCAATGTCAAGGTGGATTTATTTCATAGAGATGGTTGGGAAGGGGGCGATGGCGCCCGCCTCTATGATTTGTTAAACACGCCCCAATTGATTATTATCTCTCTCTCTCTCTCTCTCTCTCTCTCTCCCTTCCTCCCCTCATCCCCTCACTCTCTCTCTCTCTCTCTCTCTCTCTCTCCCTCCCCTTCTCCCACTCTCCCCCTCTCTGTCTTTTGTTGAAGATTTCTGATACCCGAGCCCATCTCAAAGTCGCTCTTGTATACTCTTCAAAGACATGACTGTGCACTGACTGCATCATTTTATTGGTTACTAAATAAAAATTCTTTTCATTTTCATTTTCGTATTCTTGGACATATTTCCGCGAGTGGCTTCCGGAATACCCCTGTATTAAGAATGGTCATTAGTTATTTCACTTGGTTCAGATTATAATGAACTGACAAATAAATGTGCAAATATTTATATTGCCATTATGACTGTTGATAAACAAATGATATCTAAAATCTTAAATGTCATTTTCGTATTCATTGCATATTTCCGCTAGTGAAAACCCCTGCAATAAGATGGTCATTGGTTCACCATTATTTGGTTCAGAATGAAATGAATTGACAAATAAATGTGCAAATTCATTTACGTATTCATTGCATATTTCCGCTAGTAAAAACACGGGAATACCCCTGCAATAAGATGGTCATTTAGTTCATTTCATTTTGTTAAGAATAAAATGAATTTACAAAAAAATATGAAATGTCTACATTGCCATTATGACTGTTGATAAATAATGCAAAAAGAGATGAGGCTTATGTAACTCAACTCGCACTTGAACTCCTGTTGAGTTAGAATTTAATAAATAAATAAATAAAGACCTTTTCAATCGTGAATAATGGATTTGCGTATGTATCAGTTTCTGCTGGAGTGTCGTCTCTTTATCTGAACATTTGAATGACTACAGGTTAATGCCAAGTTTGAAATGTAAGAACGTTTTCATTAATATTTATTGCTCAATGTACCTGGTACCCTGTTCGTTCTACCGAAAATTGAAATGTATTACCACATGATTGTCACACCAATAGTTCTGTTCATTCCCATCTCACTCGCATATCTAGAAATTCCATCCTAACATTATTAATAACGCTCAAATTCACATTGTGGTCCGGATATTTGGAATAATTTTCCCGACAACATCAATTTTTTTCCAACCCTCTATTCCATGAAAGCTACACTTATTATTATTATCATCATAAATACCGCGTTTTTATTATTACCGTTATTAGATACAATACGTATTCTAATTCCACTGTGTTTTTTTATATACAGTACATTTAGCCATGTCATATATTATGAATGATCTCGATTAAATTTGGTCGTCAACCAAAATCATAAAATCCTAAAAATCGTTTATAACCTTCAACAATACTATAGAGCATTGGTTGAAATGTTTTTGAAGGTGTCGAGAAGAAAGGGAGCATTTCGAGTACTTGGTGACGAAAGACGAAGACTCGTCCAATCCAGGCCTTATCTATACCATCGATCAATTCATGGCTGTCACCATAGCAACAGCGGAAGTCTTCACATTTTAAGTGGAGCAAAGATGAAAACATGTCCTCAAAATATCTAAGCGGTAGAAAGGTGTGCAAAAAGAATAATGTTCGGAGGTCAAGCGATTGTATAAACCAATGGTTGAGTGCCGTCTGACATTTTAATGTCTTCTCGAGATCGTGTGACATTTCTGTTCCATTAAACATTATTGCAAAAGCCAAAACAAGCTCATCTTTTATCGATTGCTTCTGAATTCATGGTTATCTCTATTGTGACCGCCAGCATTTTGACGGTTTGTCATATTGCAAATAAAGCTGAACACACATCATATGTATGTACATGTATATCACATAATTTATGCAGGAGGAGAACATAGACAAACATTGAGAATCAGATTGTTGTGATTTGTGTTTGTGGTATATTCTTATTTCTTTTTAGATATTGGAGAATTTTTACAAAAATTTCATCGAAAATATATATTTTTTATCAAGCATCATGTTTTCAACGTTAATTGCTCAAAATTTAAGATGTAAATGTAAATGAAATTGGATTGTGAAGAAAAAACTAATCTTACAATAATGCATTTCCCATACCCATATGATTTCATGGAATTTATTCAGCCCTGGCAAGGGACTCCAAATTCATTTATCAAATCTGGAAAGACAAGATTGGAGAGACATCTTTCTCAAAAGAGGGGGCATCTAATTATGAGCGGGGCCAATGTGCGATATTCTGGGTTACGTTTGCACCCATCTTGATTATATTTGGCGCTATCAGACATGGATTGTTATTCGTCACTATTGTCCGTTACGCACAAAGTGGCCTTTTATTAACGCAGTACTGCGTTAGGGACTAACGCAGTCTTTGATGTACCACGTGCGAGCTGCTGTACCGAAAATTTCTAGCGCATGCACTAATTATTAACGCAAGTAATAACGCAATCGAGATGACGCGTCATGACGCCGCGTGTACGTTAGGTACAAATTAAACTTTCATTTTGTAAAGAGAAAAACTCACATACCCACTTTCATCCTCGATATGACGGCGATGACGAGTGCATTTCCGATGGAACCGACCACGAGGATGATGGCGGCAATGAGGGCGAGGATGACCTGGGCGCAAAAGTTCATTGTCGGTTCCGGTTCGGCCACAGGCTCCGAAGAAAACTCAGGAAACGGCTCCCCAAACAATATCCCGGTTATCCATGGCTCCGGCTCCATGGTACCCATGATCATCTCTGGTTCAGGTTCGGGTTCCGATTCGGGTTCCGGCTCGGGTTCGGAGGAAGGCTCAGCAGTCGCATTTAGCGTTGCCATGACGACAGAGTACATGATTGATGTGGTCGACATTTTGATCACTCGTTACGTTCTCTGCTTTCGAGCTAATGGCTAAACTTCTGTAGATAAAAGGGGGACGAAGTAACAAGTATAAATAATTAGGATGGTGTCATTTTTTGTTTTTATTAGAGATAAATGTATTATGATAATAATAATAGCCTAATAGTCCACTCCAAATTTTATTAAACCGAAACGGAAATTCTTTTTGTCCAATTGATCGTGAGCCCGGCAGCCACTGAGCAGCGCCAGATCGACGTTGCTCTATCCCTTATTGTTGAACGCCAAACAAGGTAGCAACAACTCCCATCTTTTAACGTCTTTTGGTATGACGCGGCCGGGGTTCGAACCCACGACCTCCCGGTTGTGAGGCGGACGCTCTACTGACTGAGCCAACACTCACATACTAGACGAACCGTGTATTAGTTTCAGGCCTTTATTAAACAAAGATAATATTTGGCTATATGCTGAATGTAGATTAGGTTACATGTAATACGTATTCAACGTAATCATTGTTTCGATTAATATGATTATTTGAAAAGGAAAATCATCTCGTTAGATTGATGCCGCAGTCACGCCCTCCTTTTATTTTCAGAGCAGGTAGATTCTTATACGATATATATCATATCATATACCGCCCCTTCGATAGGACGGTAAACAGAGGCCCCCGTGAAGAGGAGAGTTGTCAACTTTCCTCTTTAAGAACCCACTGCACTGTTCGTATAAGAGTAAGGGGAAACCCCGGTGTAGTGGTCCACCTGTACACCCCAAACAGTTATACCGGAAGAGAAACCCGAGGGTCATAGTGATTCGGTTCGTTTTCTCCCTTCGAGCACAGGTAACGCCAAGTATCTTATAATATAGTGCACATTAAAACAAGTTTCAGCAGTGAGCAAAATCCGCAGCCTCTCTCAAAAGAAATGTGCATCATTACATAAAGTCAGTACTTATATTGGGCAAATATTGAAACATTTTGGAACAGAAAATCATTACATCATCTCGTCGCAAGAATTTACGAAAAACTTGTGTCACTTCTATCAGAGCAGCGTTTGCTCAGACACTTAAAAGGAGAAATTTCTTCAAATATTAAATCATACTGACCCACAATAATTTTGACGTACAAGTTTCCCTTCATTAGGTTTGTGTTGTAATATTTTTTCTTCTTCTAAAGTTCAACGAAGTATCAAATATTTAAAATAGACTGTGATGACTTTACGGCCAGGGAAGTAGTTTTTACAGCAAACAGTGGGGGGGGGGGGGGGGGAGGGAGTTATTAAACACGCGACGAAATTGATTAATAATGGAGACACATAGACAACAAGTGAATAATGATATTAAATTGTGTTATTCACACAATGATGTCGGTCACTGTACGTGCCGAATTAATCATCTCAACTCGTTTCGAATTACGAAATGTTTATTCAATATCCTTCTTCTCTCCTTCATTTTCTTGCACTTCTTCTTTTACCCATCTATCATTTCCATTAATCTATATTCACATTTGTCTGCCCTGGTTTTTTTTTTTTGGGGGGGGGGGGGCCATATCTTCTCTCAACTGTAGATTTCGAAAAGGCCGATAATAAGTTCGACTTCTATATGTAGGCCTACTAATGGCCTACAAATTCAATTTATATCTGTCATTCATATTCGTCAGTTTATATTCCTTCACTTTTAACTATATAGACCCTTTTTTATCGTTGATATGAAAGGCTTGTAGTTGTTTTCTTTTCCCACTCGGCGATTTGGACTAACTGTATAAAGGCCTTTTTCTTTTATTCTTCTCACGACTACGTCATTACTTCCTCGTTGAATATTTCTTAACTATACTTAACCAAATTGATAAGAAATTTTATATTTCATTGTTCATTCATTATTTCACCACAACGCTTATTTAATAATTTATTCTAAGCAATCGTGCAATCATCTGTGGTAACATATCAATAATGCATTCCACATTTTGTTTTAAACGTAAACTTAATACAATTTAGTCTACTAAATGTCATGTTTAGAAATGAAAGTAAGAAACGAAGTAAGAAAAATCCAGCATTTAAACCAAAATAAAGCTTTTATACTATTTTCCTATTCTATGACATTAAAGCTAAAATGCAAGTTTCGTGACCTATACCTATACGACAAAAAATTACAGCGAACAAAATATCAATAAAATATCAATAAATAGAAGTGAGTCTATATACCATTATACAAAAGAAAATACTCTATCGGTGGACTCGGGACTATATCAGGACAAATCTAATTACCGAAATTGCAGGCCTTTATCTTGAGGTGTGAAATTTGATTCTCTTCTTTATCAAATTATGATTTTTAATCGAATAAATAATGCTCCAGTGTGTTTTCTTATGACGTTTTAAAAAACCGTCTCGTAATATAATTGACAGTACTCTTTGTACTTTTATAACAGATGTTTGAAGTATATAATTTCATTATCTAATGTCGGTTAAAATTCTGACCTTTTCGAGAAAGTTTTCTGGTTTATATATCATGTCCTATACTTTACTGAGTTCCTGTTGCGTTGGTATCGGAATTCTCTTTTCTCGGTTTTTACATTTTCCTATGCTTTTCACTAGATTTTTATCCATTCGTACCTGCATTTCAAAAATAAATAATAACAATAACACGCCATTCTGTGTATACCCTACGGGATATTAAGGTAGTGAAGCCAATATTTTGTTGCCTCTCTTCCTCTTTCATGCATAGTTTTGTTCATCATCATAACTACAGACGCTCCATCTCTTCTTGTGAGACGAGCTTTGCTGTTTTTAAAGGTATAGGCTGGTGGTGGTAAAATTGCGGTTCAAGGGTTTTGGGTGCTAAATATCCATTCAATAATGTTTAAATATTGCCTTCAGAGGTTTAGATGGCAATACTTCAACCTAAATTCTCAAACAAAAATATATGCCAAAATGATCAATGTTGAAGTGCATTCGCGATATCTATCCAGGCCGGATCGATATGCTAACTTACCAATATATCAATACATTTTTTTTTAGTAGGCGGTTTCCCGGCAAAATTTGTATGATCACGTATTAGTCAAAACATATTCTTTCACATGATTGGTAATAAGAGCTTCAATTTATTTTTATGAGAGGATGGCGTTTCCAAAACTGGTCTATACCTTTAAGAGCCAGAACTTCGACGTATTCAGTAAAAGGGTGTTCAGCAATACTGCCTAGGAAGCGGAGCATTTGCACCATCATGTGCGGATTAGCAATTGAATTCAGTAACCGGGGTAATAAGCATAATAATAATATTATTATCATTAGGCTTAATGTAACATTTTGTTTGGTCAGTTGTTTATCTGGTGTCGGTATCTTTAGTGTGATTGGGGTATAAAACAGGTGTGATGACGTAAACATTTTGAGCGCGAACTGAAACTTCTCGGCGGCCAGTCAGAAGAGAGATATAGAGAGATATATATAAATAGAGACAGAGAGGGAGGAGGAGGAGGAGGAGAGAGACACAGAGAGAGAGAGAGAGAGAGAGAGATAAGAAATTGACTGAATAAAGGTCTCACTATCTTAATAATCATGATTCCTTGATTAATGAATGCATGTTGTGATAGCGTGGACTATCGATCCTAGATCGTAAATCCAGCTGCAATTATTGTTTGGAATAACTAGCCATAGCAGTCATGATGACAGCAAAATAATGATGCTTCCACATACATATGCGCCAAATTGCCCGCCCGCGCACGCATGTGTTTTGTCGGTCATTGTGTTAGCAGGGGCGGCGATCCCAGAGGTGGGGGCGGGGGGCACATCCTCCCCTCAATTTTGTTAGGGGAGATCGCCCCCCCCCAAAAAAAAAAAAAAAAACACACAAAAAAAACAACAACAACAAAAAAACAAAACAAGAACAAAAAAACAAAACAAAAAAAAAACAAAAAAAAAACGGAAAAAACGGAAAAAGTGAAGAACAAAAAAGAATAGAAACTACTGACTAAAGACTGCAACACACTTTTAGGCTCTGGAGAACCCAAGGGTGCAGCGTTTAGACTGATAAAAATGCAAAAAAATAAAATCTCGCTCGGTCGCTACGCTCCCTCGCATAATATCCTTCAAAATGTACAGGAAAATATTGTAGAAAATCTCGCATTTCGTTCCCCCACCCCGGTAATGAAAGAAATCGCCGCCCCCTGTGTGTTATTGCCTGCTCTTCTCTCTTTGGTGTTTCTCGCGAGCAAATTAAGGTTAGGTAGAAAAGAAAAAATGATTGATCGCGAAGATCTAAACTTAAGAAACACTATATAATTGTTCGGTAAAATCATTATCTAATTGCTTTTAGGGACGGCTACTACGTGGAAAACGTGAGGTGTGAAGGAGACACGGCATCATCGCTGGGTATAACTAATAATTTTTGTAAGGACTAGTATTAATTCGAGCATTTTTATCAAAAGCTCATGCTGTATCGACCTTCAGACTGTGTGCTAATGAATTTAAAATGTCCTTCTCTTCCAAATGTTATTGTTCATTAATGTCATCATCTCATGAGCATTTCAGAAAGGACACGACAAGGTCGGGTGCTTTCCCTAACAAAACCAGCATTCCATCTGTTACATTGGTAACTGAGTTGATTTTTTTTCTTTTTTTTTCCTTCTTTTTTTTCCTTCTTTTTTTTCTGTACAATGTTCTGCCTGCGGTGTGTTGGTGTGTCTGTATGCATGTGAATGAATGAGGGTGGGTGTATGTTTGTTTTGATAAGTTTTACAATATTTGTTATAATAATTTGCTTGTATGATTACTTTTGTACAGGGCCCCATTCTCACAAGCTTTGCTTTTCTTGGGGTCCTTCCGATTTTGCTGTTAATTTGATATGTATTTTATTTTGAATTTTAATGGAAAATAAATGAAATGAAATGAAAAAATGGTGAACATAGAGCCTACATCAAGAATATTATGAATTGCATAATATCATAACATCACGACTCCAATTTCGACCAATCAGATGGCTAGATCCATAAAGAGAGGTATATAACATAACATAACACCACCTTACAAAACTAAAATCGAATTCGCCAGAAGTAAGTGAAAACTGACCAGAGTGTAAGTGCACTATGATTATCGGTCAGCTGCAAATGGAAATTACTATCGAAAGTTCAAAATTATAAAAGAAAATGAAATTGCACTTTTTCATTTAATCTAATGAGGCCCTATGCGCAAAAAAAAAAGTTGATGTATCAACTAACCTTGAACGATATGATATGCATTTCCTTATGTCCGAGTTGCATGTCATGCATCATAGGCGGGTCCAGAGTTTTAACATATAAGGGGGAGGGGGCTCGCAAACCTCATACGTATACATGCTATGAAAATTGGCCATAATGGAGGGGTGCATGGTGTAAAACAGTATAAGGTAAAATGGCAGGATGGGGTAGAGAGACTTTCGAGGGGATGGGGCAGAAATTGTTATGGAAGTAGTGAAGGGGGTTCTCGAAAATCCCGTGGGAGATTTTGAATTTTTTTTAAAAGGGGCATCCCCCCCCCCACCCGGCGTCCACCCCATGATCCGCCATTGTAAATATAACCATTCAAAAATACCCAAAACAGCGCTAGCATCCTGAAACTACCAGTATTGTGGTGAAAAAAGACCCTCAACAGTACATCATGATTGACGAGATGTCAGGAGAAGTGAATGTCCTTTCTTCCATGACATGACAGTTATATACTGGTGATTGTTAATCACTTTTTGTTCACGTTATCACGTTGTTGTTGTTTTTTGGTCTCGTTTGTCTATCTGTTTGATTTTGTCTTCTACCCCTTCTTCTGGCCTTTGTTTGTTCGTTCGTTTGTTTTGTTTTGTTATGTGCTCTTCCTAATGATGCTTATGGATAGATCCCCCCCCCCCCAATCACTATCACTAACTTTAACAAATATAAAAAAAAATGAGAGATTTCCCACACTTCTCCCTTCTCTGTGCTAAAATGTTCCACTGATTAACATATTTTGTTGTTTAAAGCTTTGAATAAGCATACATTTTATTCTTTTCCACATACATACACACACAGACACAGACACACGCACATAACAATAATAAAATGATAACATTGACACTCAGCTGCGGTCGTTGTGTTTATAAAGCCTTGGCCGAGATTCTTCTTTTTGTTCACAATCGTAGCTCTAGTTTTCTCGAAAACACATATTATGTTAATTTCTTCTTATTCGTCCCTCAAAAATGTTAACGTTTGAAAAGAAAACAGAGACAACTGTGCAAGAGAAGCAGATCTTTACTCAATATTAAATTCCATAAAGTTCCATACTCCTGGCAAAGTAACCATAGTTACATGAACAAGCAACCGTGTATCATCATGAATTCCACAAGGTCAAATGCAATCTCACATATGAATTGGTGCACATTGTATTGCCATGCGTGTTATAATATGTTCTAATGAAATATCTAAAACATGCGAGTTATCATGCTCTAAATTGGCATACTATGTTGTGCGCGGAATAAAATGACCCCTGTTAGAATATTAAAAAGAAGACCTCTTCTACTATTCAGCTCACGATGGATTACATTCACTAGAAAATGAAATGCATTTAAAGCCCCACTGCACTACCTATAGCTACTTGCGCCCTCTATATAGCAAACAATGCTTAATCGGTGCCTGTTGGTTCCCATGATCACCTTTAAAAAAATGTTAATTGAGAGCTGATTTGATGAGATAACCAACTGTCAGTGACCTTGCAGGGAGGTCTAATCCCCTGGCCAAACTCCTACAGCTGAATCCTGTTGTACCTTTGCTCTCATGCGTGGCAAATATAGACTCGCCCATACAAGTTGGGGGGGGGGGGGACAAATCAAAAGTCAGGAGTTTGTAAACTTTTTTTTTTCTTCTTCAAATTTCCGCTGGCAAATAGGAGAAACAGTTAAAAAAGCGCAATAACATCGAAAAGAATCTGAAAGTTGGAATTGAGGTAGAGAAATAAATAAAAGGGTAAATGTCACGTGCGAATCCATGGGAAGAAGTAAAAGTATGGTATAAACGAAATGAACCTTTTAGGTGTCAAATTTAGATAGCGCTCATTTCCTCTCATTTGAGACTCTATGAGCGGACATGCAGGAATCGGAAGGGAAATGATTTACTGGGGACTCTTACAGTTGCTCTTATCCTTCCACATCCCAACCTTATCCCCTACCACCCCTCCCCCCCCCCAGGTTAAAGACCAGTATTGGAAACGCCCCCCTCTCAAAAAATGAAATGGAAGCTCTTTATTATACCAATCATGTGAAAGAATATGTTTTGACTAATACATGATGATAACAATTTTGCCGGGAAACCGCCTACTAATTTATATATTTGGTAAATTAGTTTATCTATTGGACTGTGAGAGATAAACGCACGTGTCGCGCACGTGTGCGTAGGCCCATATACATCTTTCTGTGTACAGTGCTTGTAACTTTACGGAGACTGGGCCAAATTTCTTATTATTTTGATGATTCAAGAATCTTGCAGTACACACCAATATATGCTAGATGATCAACTTTTTCTGATCGATTCCACAACGTTTCTTTCACAATGCAATCGCATGACCAGAATTGGTCTTTATCTTTAATCTGTCGAGGCTTTAAAACACGATCGCATTGACTTTTTTTGTTGAAAATTCACCCCCAAGGGAGTTTCAATCGCCTCGCGCGTCAATAGTTACATAATCCGAACATGATTTCTACCGAATATAGAATAACGTATTGAACTTGCGATTGGGTAGATTTCTTCAAAGTATTTGCGATCATGTTAAACCCAGGACTAAAATTCCCTTTTATTTAAATACCAGCAATGGAAAATTTCCCAGCAGATCAACGCCACTGCATCGATAATAGAACCAGTAAGTCAGACCAGGAAAAGCCATTAAAACCATATCCGTAACTCTTCTATGGAAATACACGTGCCTTGACGGATAATGGCTTTGTTATTTCATGACATTATCTAGAAAAATGTTGTCATTTTTAGTTCAGTTATAAACTTCAATTCACTTTATTTAACCATTTAAAATCAACTATACAACGCATGTCATACAAAATAAATGGTTTGGATGCCCCTGTATGCCAAAGCTTGTTAAAACGGAGATAATAACAGCTCCCCTAAAATGGGACAAAAAGTGCAAAAACTTTAATAATTTGTTATTCCGACCTGTCGATTAAAAAGTGGATTAGCACAGTTCGGTTTATTAGATGGTATATACAACATTAAAGGTAATACAAAGTTTTGGTAAAGTTGGCTGGACAGTGATTTCTTACAATTTTTTAATATTTGGTTGCCCCTGTGGATATATATATTATAAGCACTAGAAATTTCAAATAGTGCCTACGGCCATACAATGGTAGCTGTGACCATGAAAATCTCAAAATATGCAGTTGTGATACATAATTTCCAAACGGGAATAGCCAATCGGTCGATTTTAGTCAAGAAACATTGTTTCTATAGCTAAATTAATATCTTGACCTTGAGAGGAAGCTATACAACATAAATAGTTTGTTATTTAAAATTCATCACTTTAGACTAGATTTCAACCGCGAAAATGATCACTGAATATTGTAGGATCGCTTCCAATATGTTCATTTGAACCAAATTCATGTCCCCATACCAAAACTTTGTATTACCTTTAACAATTTGAGAAGCAGCAAATGATTATACTTGGCAAAATGTGTTGTTGAGCATTCTGAATCAAGCTGCTTAAAAAGAACAAAAATGTTATCTGCCTTTTCTTCCTGGCTTTGAAAAGCATACACAGGCACACTAATTAATCAAATATCCACATCGGTATCGGCACCTTTGACAATGGACTACGGTATTTCATTGTCATCCTCATTGATTACGGTCTACATCAATTTAATTGAAAGCATGAACTAACATTACACAATTATTTCAATACTAATTTTACGACTATTATCATCTATTCATCAAGGTCTCTTGTTCTTTGGGTAATTAATATAATTAATTCGTGTTTTACATCGTGATATTTTGGTGGCAAAGCTATGGGGTAACTTGGTAAGGGGTCAGAGGCATGGGGGCTCACCCCTTCATTAAAATGTGAACATAAGACAAACTGAAACGGAACAGAAAAATGAAATGAATGGAAAAGGGAGAGGAATGAGAAAATAAGATGAATAGATTCGCCTCCCCCCCCAAAAAAAAAAATATATATATTTTTTTTTTTAATTTAAAAGATGTATATATAAAAAAAATAGTCATAGAACTTGGAGTGATAGTCGGTGGACCGGGGTGGGGGGGGGGGGGGGGGGGGCTCCTGGGAATCCGCACACCTAACTGTTAATTTTCTGGAACGCTAAGGTCAATACCAATGTTTTCGTTATAGAATATACCACCATTCTTTTCGACAAGATTAAAATGCGAATAAATACAATCGACTTAATGAGTCAATGAAAAAGACCGAATCGAGATCTCAAGGTGCATTGCTCGGTCCACTAGTAATGACTAACTTCGGGTCATTAGTTTACTGAAACGCATAGGTTAATTTCCAATTTATCTTTAAAGTGAAAATAGTGTTCGACATTGGAATACACCATATACGCCTCTTTGCGACGATATTAACATGCGAATAAACACAATCGATTTAATGAAGTTGTAGAGCGAATCGGTAGTACCTGTCTTGGTCTACGACTAATTACCAACGTCGGGTCATTAGTTTACTGAAACGCATAGACTAATTTCAATATTATCTTTAAAATGAAAGTAGTATTCGACATACACCATAATAGGCATATACGACTATATCAAAATGCGAATAAAGGCAATCGACTTAATGACTCTGTGAAAATGAAGAGCGAATTGTTAAGGGATTAAATTTGTCCACCTGAATATTGTAAGTCTTTTGAAGTATCATGAAGAAATCAAGCAAATCATGTTTGAAAATGAAATACAAGTTCTTGCTCTGAATGAGACTAGATTAGACAGCTCTATTGCAGACAGTGAAATGTACATACCCCATTACTCATTACTTCGAAAAGATAGGGATAGAAATGGGGGTGGAGTGGCCATTTATGTCCATGAGTCTATTCATATCAACTTAGTTAGTCATGATTCGCTTGAACGTTTAGAAGCATTGTGCATAAAAGTTTGTTTGAAGAACACGAAGCCAATTATTTTTGTAAACTGGTATAGACCACCAAATTCAAAAGTCGAGGTTTTTAATCACTATGAGGACTTTTTGGTTTTTGCAAATGGTCTCAATGGGCAACTCATTATTATGGGTGACATTAACTGTGATATCACGAAAAAACCTTTTGAAGGAAATACGAAAGTCTATAATCAAATAAATGATATATATAAAAAAACAAAATAATAATAATAATAATTCCCATGGCTCACCTAAAAAGGTGACCTTACCCCCCCCCCCCAGTGAAGCGAAATGTCAAATTTTCAAATTTCGAGACAAAAAAAAAAGTGTCCTCTTACCCCCCCCCCCCCCCCGCTTATTCAGCGGCTGGTTGAGTCGTTGCGAAATTTTCGGCCCGATTTATAAATGTTAAACCCCCCCCCCCCCCACCCCCTTGATAAAAATCCTGCATACGCGCCTGTGCCCAAGGTTGCAACTCAATGTAATTATAAAAACAGCATTGGATAATGAAGGAACGGATGTCATAACAGATGTATCCATGTTAATCTCATCATCATTAGTAAACTATACTCTGGTAATGGTAATGGTAATGGTTTTATTAAAAATTCATTTGCAATCAGATGGCTGAATTGCAGAATGTTGTACATTGTAAAAACATAAATATTTATACAAACATTTTCTAAATAAATCAGTGTACACACATATATATACAAATTAATACAATTCATAAAATTCGCTTAACAGCTAACAGTTGCTTAATTTTATTCCACAATCATCATAGGGCTGGAGGGAAATATAGAAGAGAGGTAGGGGGATAATAATGCAGACAGAAAAGGAGAGAGAGAGAGAGAGAGAGAGAAAGAGAGACAAAGTGAGAGATAGAGATAATATATATATATATATATATATATATATAAAGATAATGCTGAGGATGAGAGTGTATATCAGACATATTGAAATTAAGGTAAAAAGTACAATTTCGACAGAGAGAATACTGGTTGTAAATTAATAAATTACATTTTACATTTTCATTGGTGAGTTATGGCTAACATATATTGTAAATTGATAGGTAGGTATGCAATCAGATGAAAGACATGAAATATGGTAATTTTGAGATTTTTCTTGTAATAAGTATGTGGTAAGTATGTTTCAATCATTACAAGAGTTACCCATGGCAATCTTGATTTACTTTATTATATTATTATTTTCATTTATCAACTATCAGGGTTGTACAACCGTCTTGGTAACAACAAAGTTATATACTATTTCACATAATATAAAATAATTCTACAGCACCTATACCTCATCACTTTGGGGGTAAGTTTACATGTTATACAAATGTGTACAAAGTGCGTGATCACTACTGTGAATTTAGCAAGTCAATTAGGTAGGGAACTGGACTGTTACGACATTGTTTGGTTTTACGTTTTAACTGTTCTCTGGTATTTTATTTGCGTAGGCTTCTAATGTTCTTACAAAGAGGTATGAGGTAAGATACCTTCTCGTTTGAAATCAGTTTCTCTGCGAAACTCAAACACAGTTCCTTCCTTCTGTCAGCCAAAGAAGACAGATTCATTAGATTCAGTGCTGTCTCATATGACTGATAATTAGATCCCAAGACTATTTTCAGAGTTCTTTTCTGCACCCTTTCTAGTCGATCTACTTGTTCTTTAGTTAGGCCTCCATTCCACACCGGCGAGGCAAATTAGGAACAGAGAAATAGAAACACAATATCCTTGGTATGAAAATGATGCCCGACCTTTGTCATTTATTAAATTGCAAGTGTTAACGAACCTTATATATGTACATAATTATACTGGCCTATGTTAAGTATGCGCATGAGCAAAATACCTCGCTTATGAAGGAGATACATTTATTCAAAACCCACGACCTACATTGTCACGGGGGGTATTTTTTTTATTGTTTCGTTTTAATATTGTTTCTGTCGTAACGTGTTGTGAAGTGCATGACGGTTTTATCATAATTAGCTAACGTCACCTTGTTGTGACACAAGAAAGCATACAAAATAACAGAAACATAATGGTTGAAGATTGATGTCAATCATACCAGTATAAAGGAATTTATGACAGTTTGAAATATACAAAATTACTACATCTATGCGAATTACAAATTGGCAATTTTAAAAGTGCATTTGACATATTCAAGAGCAACTCCCCCGTTTGTCATGTACACGCATATCATTAGTTTATGCCTTTTTCCTAAGCGCCTTCTCCCTTGAGGTATAACTCAAAATATGTTATTGATATCACTTAACAATAGGTCCTCTTAAAAAGTGAAGACACTCCTGAGTCATAAACAGTTTGAAATATTGACATCATGATAATTTCGTGTGTTAATATTGCCCGTTGCCCGCACCACAGTTCCGGCGATTCGGCAGATTTGATATTCCCTGACGTGTAGTAAGTACAGCGTTCTGCATCTATTATATTCTGCTTTCCGCGTTCAGGGGAATTTGCTTCAAAGGCAGGATTTTCCTTTAAGATGGTATTTCGAATTTGAAGAATATATCACGCACGTTGAGATGTTAAGCCCTTATTAACCCTAATAATTATAATAATGTGACTTAATAATATTAAAAACAGGAGGACGCGACCTGCGAAAAGTCATAGCAGCTGAGAGCGGGTACGTACTCTCATGATGTTTGTAATTCATGTAGTTTTGTTTGTCGATCATCGTTGAATAATAATATGCGCAAGCTGTTGTCAATTTTAGCCAGTTTTTCTTTTCTTTGTAATAAAAAGGAATTATGACCACATATAACGTCGCGGTTACTGGACTGCTAACGAAAGGGAGAGGGGCCCGGCCCCCACTCCGGGGGCGGAATGACCGCATGCGTGTTAACAAAATGTCCGGTAAAGGGGTACTTTTCGCGCGACAAAGTCCGGCTCGAGAATTGTAAAAAAAGGGGGTGTATTTGACTTTTCACCCGGAGATTTCTTTAAAAAGGTTTTTTTTTTCCTCTCATCTCTTTGGACTCCTGAGAAATTATTCCGAATTTAGGGGGTCTCCAAGGCAGGAAAAGCCCGCGAAAAACCCGCGAAAGGGGGGTTCGAAAATGTTGGCAGTCCTCAGATAGGGGGTGCTTTCAAAAAGAGGGAACAAGCATACGCGTACCCTAAATAACACTGAGTGGGGGGGGGGGGGGGGCATATCAAACATCAAGCGGAGTCGAACCAGTGACCTTGGAAACTGCAGTAACTGACATCTTAGTGCACGATCATTTTTCCCTCTGTAAATATCGTATATTAGATCTCAATTTATATCGCTGCAGTTGTATAACGCATGATTGGACACCAGTACTGGAGTTGTACATAACTCTTAGAATAATGGAAAGCAAATACGTGCCTATAAACAGAGAACAAGGTCTCACGACTTATTACGTAATTGTTTTTTCCGTGAACATAATCATTGTTGCATAATGGTGAAAGTGACTTCTCTTTAATGGCTTTAGTTTAACAATTATTTACCTTTTAATCAGACTTTGAGCCAAACAAGTGTAAACACTAACTTAAGCCCCACTTAACTTGAGTTGGATTCGACAGTTTATTTTATTTCTTTCAGTGCTAAATGTATTGATAGCAACAAAAATAATCCATTGCCAGATTCAAACGCTAGTCATTTGCCGATTTTTGCCTAATCGAATCGAGAAGTATTACGGGTTGATCCAGGATTTCATAAGGGGGGGGGGGGGCAAATTCCGACAAAATTATGACATACAGGGGAGGGTCAAACGCCCCCAAATATCTACCAAATATCTGACAACCCTCCCCCACTCTAAAAGGAAGGGGTCGAGAACTTTATGACCCTCTCCCCCAAACCACACATGATTATCATTCTTCTTATTGACCAATTTGAACAAACCATTTTTGAAACACCGGAGCGCATCAAATGATACAAAAATCATATTACTGTCTCATGATTATACGTTCTTTCTACCTACATCGTACCGCCCACCCCCTAAACAAAGAAAATGAGCAGATGAGTTTCTTAAATCTTAGGAATATTCCTGTTGATAATGCTTTTATACCAGACCCTAAACTGCAGTATTATCTTAATGTATGCATGTAATATTAAATCAGAGACATGGCTAAAATATTTCCGACTATATACTTGTTTGGGTGCAAAAAGTGGGTAGCTAGAATGTCGCCTTTTGTCTCCTTTTCTATATGTCATTTAATACTTTTATGACGGTGGCGGTTCGACAATTGAGTAAGCAATTTGTGGGGAGGTCTTCCCTGGATATTATAGCTACAAAATAATTAGTGAAAAGTCGAGCAATATCCGATCAAAATTATTAAATTTATGATTTTTGAAGTTGTCATCAGTAAAACACTGTGACGTATCTTGGGAGCACCTCTACAATTTGCTCTATACAGACAATTTCATGAATATCATTTTTTTTTGTTATTAGTGACAGAATAGACTTGTATGATTGAACATTTCTCAAGGAAAAATATGATATTTTGAAGATTTTTAGTACAGGGCAAAAGGGAGGAGACCTCGCTAAATACGTCTCGGAGTTGCCAATTTGTGTTAGATTTATCACACCTTTCAAAATTCACAACTTTCTTATTTTAATCGGTATTTGCTCAAACTTTCACTGACCCGTTTATCTCATTTTCTGCTTCTAATAATACCTACTGAATATCAGGGTGGACTTCCCCTTTAATCGGGACTGAAGAGGATCGGTGGTGATGCAATTCCTGGTGATCCTGAATTTACCCATTACAAAACCCCTTTGATGATATCAATTATGGTTTTATGAGGAGGGGAATTTCACAAAATAAATACAGACGAATTTTGAGTTACACTGTGATGAATATTGTCTGTATTCTACTTATTTAACCCGACCCTGAGTCTATGTGTAACATAGTTTAACTTTGGACTTCGGACCAACTTCCTCTGATAAACCCGATTTCGGCCAACAACAAAAAAAGAAAACAACGTCGGCTGTATATTCCAGTAGAATACTGGCCTATTTCTTCATCCTCTTGATTATTTGGTGTAAATTTTACACCTTATATTGTTTAGTGTTTACGTCAATGTCTAATGAATTATATTAAATGACATTTATCACCTGCAGAGCTATATCTTCATATCGCCCAACCCCCATTACAAAATGGTAATCTAGCTTTACTTAATCCAGTACTTGATTTGTTAATGGATGTCCCTCGGTTGAGCTCTTCAAATTATGGTTTATCGCAAAGAGCTCATTATAATTTATATTGAGGCTTAAAATAATGGTATTAACCTTGTCAATAAATTAACATGAAATCCGATGTAGAAGAAGTCCATACTATTTGCGGTCCGCAGTACAAGTGGATTTTAATTAGAACAATGTGTGAGAAGAGTGATAGTTAATTGATAGAAAGAGCCGACAAGTCCAGAGAGATCGCATTTAGGGCTTAATAAGGATTAAGGCTATTAACATCAAGGGTAATCATAGATACATAGTCATTTTGTCCCACTGCAGAAAAATACTCAACCATAAAGCCCTTCTTTAACATATCCAGGACATAGCAGCACGCCTCACCACACGTAGAAGAAAACATGAACACATCACGACGATCATTCGTTCGACTATAGCTCCCCCTCCTACAGCGTGTCAAATTCGAGTTTCTCCTGCTTACATACAAGGCCGTTAACAAACTTGCTCCCTCATATCTCTCAGAACTCATGACTCCTAAAACTCATACTTCAACTATTGGTCGCCAAGCATCGCCCATATCACATCTTCATCTAGCCCCAGGCCCTCACACCAACCCCCACTGTGGCGGTCGTGCATTTTCTATTTGCGCCCCCAACTTTGGAACAAACTTCTCCATGAAATACGCGAGTCCTCAATTTTAGAAACCTTCAAGAGTAAACTTAAAACTTATCGGTTCAATATGTAGTGTAATTATATTTCGTTTGTTAATTTATAAAGCGGCTATATGTAAAGATTAAATATTATTATTATCATATAATTGGTATAAAGAAATTGTTATAAGAATGATGTATTATGTATATTTTGTTAAGCGCTTGGAAACATTGTATTAAGCGCCTTATAAATTATATATTATTATTATTGTAGTACAAAATTTCTCAACTCATTTTGCTTGTGTTGATATTTTGCCTCTGCTTTTTTTGCATTAAAATATAGGTTTGAGAATTTATAATCCTTTTCAATTTATTGAAAGATAGCCCTTTTAATTTAATCGATATAATTTTGTCATTTTGTACATAACCCTATTGTAAGAAATTTATATCTATTCTAGATTACTTATACTATCTAGAAGCCATCGACAAACAAACCATTCCACCAATCTATTTCAGAGATATTGTTAACAACTAAATGAAACTAAATTAGATAGATGTTTTTTATAGGTGTTCATATATAGCAATATACAAATAAAATAAGGAACCTTTCCAATGATTAGATATAAATGAATACAACCCACAACAGTGAAATGTTTATTACCAACTTGAAATTAAAGAAGGAATGGAAAATGATACAAAATATGCAATCATTAAAGCAGGAAGAATATTTCAATTCTATAAAGACCCTTTGCCCAATTGAAATTCATCTCTTTTAAAAGAATGACTGCATGGATACTGGCGTTTTCGATACTTGCATACTTACAGTGGAAATCATTGTCATAACCCATTGGTCGAAAAAAAAAAATAATAATAATAATCGTGACAAAACAAAACTACAGCAACAACAAGAAATACAAACGAAAAGAAAATTTAAGCAGAATATTAAGCTTACCTAATACGTATTTGTATGCTCCTTGGCGATATGTTTGTCAACGAACAATCGCATTTCAGTCCTTATCTCGAGCAACGTGACTGCTAAGAAATAAATGATAGGCCTACAACGATTCACTCTCCTTATATAGGAAGCAGAAATCCTACACTGTCCGTTTTATTTCCGACTGTAACTGATAATAGAATATAGAGTTGTAGTGCGACAAAAAGTTGCAATTGACGCACCCGCTCAAACTTCGTGATAGTAGGTCGTTATTACACGGTGTGTCCGAAACGATTGCAGAGATATGATGAAACTAATCTTTATGGACAGATTTCTATTCACTTATTGAGCGGGAAAGCGCGCGTTTTCCTCCGCGAAGTACCTGTTCGTCTGCCCCCCTCTCTCTCTCTCTCTCTCTCTCTCTTTCTCTATCATTCTCTTTCTCTTTCTTTCTCTCTCTTTCTCCCTGTCACACACACACACACACACACTCTCTCTCTCGAGCTCTCTCCCTCTCTCTCCCTCCCTCTCTCTCTCGAGCTCTCTCTCTCTCTCTCTCTCCATTTCTCTCCATCTCTCTCTCACTCCCAGCTCTCTCACCCCAGCTCTCTCTCCCTCTTTCTTCCAATATCTGTCTCTCCCTTCCCCCCCCTCCCCCTCTCCCTTCACCTTCTCTCTCCATCTCTCTCTCGTCTTAGAACAGGAGAAGGAAGCAGTCACATAATGAGTTACGTATAACTATGCAATTTTTCATCATTTTATTATTATTTTATATAACAGCTCCCATTTTCGGAGCTTCCCAAGGCGCAGGGTTAAGTGGTTGACATTTAAAATCTATAATTATGTATATAATGATTGTCTCTTCTCCCTATACGAAAGTTGATTGCAATACTTCCCACTCATCCCTCTCCTCTGCAATTTGTGTAAACCCCTGCGCACGAAATCAATTTCAAATCTTTCAGGGCGTTGACAGGATTTGCACTGTGAAGATCTTAAAACTTAAAAGATCCTAAAAGGACAAACAAGTTGTAATCGTATTTAAAACACTTTCCGGAAATTATGGTGGCAAAATACTCATCATTTCCAAACTTACAGTTTGTTTTGTAATGCTGTTTTATAATGTTGTATCTGTGCATGTGCATGTAATTGCCTGCATCTTAGGGTAAATTTACTTTTCGTGAGGTTTTGATCTGCGTTTTACTGCTTTTTTGTATTCTTTTTATGATAACTTGTAAATATTGTGATTGTTTTTGATTGTTCAATAAAACACACAAAGAAAACAAAAATTACCTGCCCTAAGGTTCAAGACCAAAAAAAAAAAAAAAAAAAAAAAAAATCTTACAGTCATTTTTCTTTTTAAATGTGAATTTTGGAAGTGGTGGTATTTTATTCAACCCATTAAATTGTGTTGTGTACAAAAAAGAGGGCTTCAATTTTCACTTATAGAGAGAAAACCACAGAGTCTTTTGATCTTAAAAGACGTTCATAAACTCATATTGAACTTGATGCTACAGATTTTTTAATTTTTTAATTTTTTGGTAAAATAACCATTTCAGGTTTTCTTTATTTTTGTCTTCATAATAATATAAATATATTCACATTTTTAGCATTTGCCTCCATTTCTGGAGGGATAAACATGTTTTTCTAATATTTTCTTCTATTTTTAAACGATAACTTAATAGGTAAATAAAAATATGAAGAAGTCTCTTTTTAGTTGTTTTCTTTTTAAGTTATTTTCCAACACAACTTTTGTAAATAGTAAAAAGTGCATAATTCAAAATAATATCAACATCTTTTCCTTCTTTGAATTAAAATCAATACCAAACAATAAATGACATGGTCTGAAATTAAAATTAGACATGAAATATTTCTTTATAGTCCTAAAAGAACATGTGCATACAATCACCTGTTTGATTATAATAATAACATTTATTCATTGGCATTAACTTTCCATTTAAACAAATTATATGGTATTGCTGATGCTACAGATACATTTTTAGATCATTTTTTAGGGCTTGCAAAATCTAATATGGGCTTTTAATGTTATATTCCTCCTTTGGTTCTTGGTGTAATTACTGCCTATTGTGTCATCTCAATTTATGGTATAACTGACTACACTTTGCAATTGAATTAACCTAATTCCAAGCGCGAATTTTACCTTAATTGCTGTAAAGAAGTTTTTTCTTTGCTGGAAGTGTATTCCGTGAGGTTTCAAATTAATTTGACATCATGAGTGATAGTTTGTCGTGAGAAGATGTAATGATCGAATGGCGTAAGTACCCTTTCGCCAGTCGAGCGAAAAATGGGAGACGTAAAAAAAATGATCAGAGTGGTGAGAAACGGGGCGTGAAATTCCCGGGTGAAATTATGATGAGAATCCTCCTCTCTTACATCTTCCCCATAATCGTCGGCATTAATATTTTTTTCATTCCATCTGCCCCCTCCTCCCCCCCCCCCCAACTACATGATACAGGGCCCCCTCAATGACTGGACCCGCGCTACTGGATGTATTGTAATAAGGCTACCTAGTTCCGCCACTTAAAGCTTATCTGCCATAGTTTACAGGAGGGATTAGACCGCTCTGCAAGTTCACTGGACAGGTGGTTATCTAATTAACTCAGCTCTCAGTTAACATAAGAAAAAGAGGATCATGGGGGACTAGTAGTCACCGATTAGGCATTGTTTGTTATATAGAGGGCGCAAGTAGCTACCAGTAGTGCAGTGGGCCTTTAAATCTAACCCTTTTCTGCATTGCTGGAAAGTACTGATTTCATTTCTGAACGTTCATATATTGAGGCCAAATTCTCGCTTTTGATCGGAACAACGTTAACCAATATTTGCAGATTTCTATCGCTTTCTGTACACAATGAGTCTGCGTATCACCATCAACGGCCTATGATCATGGTCCAGTTCCATTTACGAAAACTGACCAAATTAGCGAAATATGAACCTCAGTCTTAGCGCAAATTTAACCTTATTGCTGTATTAAAAGCTATTCATAGGATATCCCTTACTTTCTCCTCACACTGTTAGTGCCATCAGCTTATTGCAAGTTATTACTGTTTACATAATCATCCCATTATACCGCCAACCTTTATTTGCTCAGAATATTAACACTCTGGCACAGCTCAGACAGAATTTTCTACGCTAACCGAATTTCTAACTTCAAACCAGGACAAAACACTCATGCTAACCCCAAGGGCGGATCCAGCCGGCGGCAGGGGAGGGGCCAAAGAGAGGGCCCAATTCGTGAGAAAATATTTAGCGGCGAAACAGCAAACCCGTGAATAAGGGGGGGGGGGGGGGGTGAGCACTTTTTTTCTTTTTTTTGCCCTCGAAAATTTGAAAATCGCACCCCTCCCCCTTGAACACCAGGGGAGGGGGCCCGTTTCCAAATAAAGGTAAAATTAACGTGTTTTTACCTGTTTTTTCCCCGGGGAGCCCCCCCGCCCCTAGATCCGCCACTGGCTAACCCTAACCCTGTATCTAAGATAAAATTCAATCACAAACGTAACCCTATAACCCTATATTATCTGTGACAAAGAAAACGAAATTGTCGAGTCAACTTGGGGAAACATAATCCTTGCCATACATCTTATTTCATTTCAAACATCATATCAAACTAAATCAAAAGTCAGGTTTGAATAAATAGAATTATCATGCACATTTAGAATCAAAATGTTAATATAATGTGATTGTAGCATCGTTCCATCTGCTTTTTTAAAATTTATCAGTATTTTGTTTACAAACTGATGTGAATCTAATCCAGCTAAAGGGGTATTCAATGCATTACATGAAAGATAGTCTTATCTCTCTCTGTTTTACGAATTCTCATGAGCATCTTTATGGACGTATATAGCGCCATCTACGAGCAGAAGAGCAGGCAATGATTGTTCAAAAGAATACGCAAATTACGTTTGTAATTGATATCGATGTTCTAAGAAAATACATTGAGTGCTCTAAAATCAGTTATTTTCTTAATTTTCAAAAATTAGTTTATACGAATACGGTTAAGTGCATCCTAAACTCATTTCCTGTACATTTGGAAATAGGGTTTATTATATCGTCAGTTTTCATTGTGATGTCACGAGTTCCGTCATGAGTAGCTCACTCCAGACTAAAGAACCAAGATTGGATAGATTAGTAAAGAAATAGGACGTAGAAAATATAAACAAAATGTAAACAAAAGAACAAAAATGTTTATTATTAAGATGGTTCTCATTTTAAAAAGAAAAACAAATGTAATAAAAACATAATACAGGCCATAATAATTGTTTTAGACCAACTCCCTCAGGCAGTGGCAATCCAAGTATTAAAAAATGGAGGGAAAAAAAATTAGTAGTTTTAACTTTTGTAAACTATGAGACTAAAATTAAAAATACTTATTTCTGTCAAAAAATTCAATGTATATTGAAAAACATAAAAAAGAGGGAAATAAAATATTCCAAACTACAAATTTTAGCTATTTAAATATATTTATACATGTATATATCGGAAATTGGGAAAAAACTACAACAAAGAACCAAAGATACCATATAATTTATATAATTTCCCTTTCAAAATGTTTACAAAGGCACACAAATCTTCAACAACAAAAACAATCTTTTTCGTTTTCACATTCATGTATTCAGGGAAATAAGCGGTCTTTTCTAAATTGTAAATCTTGTTTTGTTGACGAAACTGCGTTGTCATATTAATTTAAATCTGTTTTGCTCGCTTGCAATATTTAGGAACTGCGTTTATTCGGGAAAAAGATAATTATAAGCCCTTTTGTGACATTTTGCCCGTTCGCCAATGTCTACAACAATCGATCATTAAATTTCCATCTTAATAATAATAATAATAATATTTAATTTTTATATAGCGCTCAATACAAAATGTCTCTAAGCGCTTTACAAATGTACTATTATCTTCGTAAGAAAAAGCTCAAAACCTTCTCAAAAAACCATATAGCATATAATTGTCGAACAGCATCGTGAAAACTCAACAGAATCGAATAATTTGATCAAGTACCTCATTAAATTATTGTTAACGAGTGTACTTTTGGGGCTTGTCGTATATGGACTTGATGTCAAATTAATCATCAAAATTAAATTACATTAATCATTGGCATATTGGCATAATATCGCAGGGGGGGGGGGGGGGGGGGGGGGGGTGACATCTCATGCGGTAATGTAACCTGTACTTTCCAAAATGTTTCTCATTTATTCTATGCCCATGATAAACTTACACTTTCACTACAATAAAAATGTCCCTTTTTGCAGAGATATGTGAGAGATTAGTAAAGGACAAAAAACAAAACAGACAAAAAAGGCACTTCGTTATTAGTACAAATCTTAGTTTGTCATATATCTATAGCAAATAAGGTGTAGAAATTTGAAACGGATCAAATTGATGTGCGAATAATATGAGGTGACAGGCGCCTGAGCAGGCACGTAGCCATTGGGGGGGGGGGGGGGAGGCCCGGGGGGGGGGGGCACGTGCCCTCTAAAATTTCCATGATCGGTTGAACTTTTTAGACCCCTTTTTTTACCTCGATCGATTACATGTATGTGCCCCCCCCCCCAAACATCGAACTCTGGCTACGTGCCTGCACCTGAGTATTAGGTAACTGGTGGGGGGGGGGGCAGTCCCAAGCCACCCCCTCTGCCTGGTATACACCTTTATAGCCTATCTGCACTAGTTTGGCTAGGAGGGGTTAGACCTCCCTGCATGGTCACTGGCAGGTGGCTATCTCATCAAATCAGCTCCCAATTAACATAAGAACAAGGGAACCATGCGGATCAACATTGTTGGCTGTATAGAGGGCGCAAGTAGCTACAAGTCGGTCAGTCCCGCTTTAAAGGTTTAGATTGCTGAAGTTTAATTATCTGTGCCTAATTTTTGTTTACGTCAATGATTTCGGTGAAGGGCCTTTTAAATATTTTGAAAGTTTATTTTGATGCTCACATTATATGGTACAAAGTGGTGGGGGAAAAACTCGAACTATTAATTAGTTTTATAAACGGATGAAAGGAGACGTATATCGTTTTTCGTATATAGAGTGATGGAAAAGGTGCTAATTAAAAACCTTCCATCGCAATTAACAAAGAAATGATACCTTTGTAATCATGGGCGGTTGCTACGGGCCTACATCCACTTGACGAAAGTATTGACAGATATATTATCTGTATCTAAGCAAGTTTTGACAGAGTGGCGACCTTGTTATCCTGGTTAATCGCTTCTAATCGAGTGACATTGACTGAAGAGCTGATGACTTATTAATATCGTCATGCTTGATTTCCGTTGCGTTCGCCCTTAAATGGACGACCTGTTTGATTAATTGGTCTCGCTAGTTTCGATGATGAATGAGGTGACATTTTATCACAATTACGTGCTAAAATCGTTATCCTGTTGATTGTAGTAGATTTGGAAATTGTATTGCTGAAGGATAAGTGGTTAAATTGAAGTTAACAAAATGAGCTACAAAATGAGCTCGATCAGTGGCGTGGTATGAGTCCAGCCATCAAGGGATACTAGCATCGGGAAGGGGAGGGATCGGTCTGTGGATGTTATTTTCTTATTTGTATTAATGTGTGTGCAAGCTCACTTATCATGTACATGTTATACCCTTATAAGTTATAATAATGACTTATTTATTTTAAGTATACGTATATTTTTTTGGTCATTATTTGTATGTTTTTATCATTACACGTATTTCAAAATTCAGCCACTGTGGGCTGCGACCAAAAGATAATAAAACTTTCGATCCCATTCACTTACCAGCTGGATGGGTTCCGAATGAACGAGATAACCAATAACAGCTTTGATTTTAGCATGGTAAATGATCGACACTTTCGAATTTTAAACGGCAGTCCTTTAAAGCTCGGCTGTACTAGTTTGGCCAGTGAGGGATTAGATCTCCCTGCAAGTTCACTGACAGGTGCTAATCTCATAAAACCAGCTCATTAACATAAGAAAAAGGGACCATGGGGACCAACAGGCACCGATTAGGCATTGTTTGCTCTATAGATGGCGCAAGTATCTATAAGTTGTGCAGTGGGGCTTTAAACAAAAGAAGAAGAAGATGTAGAGAGAAGAAGAAGAAGAAGAAGAAGAAGAAGAAGAAGAAGAAGAAGAAGAAGAAGAAGAAAAAGAAGGAGAAGAAGAAGAAAAAGAAGGAGAAGGAGAAGAAGAAAAAGAAGGAGAAGACAAAGAAGGAGAATAAGGAATAGGAGGAGATAATTCTTCATATTGTCTTAAATATCCTGGAAATCATTGATTGTGGGAGTAGTGTGAACATGATATTTGTTAATCCCATTTTGCTACATCTTTTGACCTCGAACCTCTTTTGTGGTATTGAAGTGGAAATACAATGAATGAATAATGGCTGTGTAGGCGTTTAATTCCAATGTATTTCGTATATACAATGATTGTTTTATTGATATAGGCCCAGCAATATAGTTCTACTCTTCAATCTGAATTATCGCTCCATTGGGACTTTCAAAAGTTCCACCCCTAAATTTGAAATTGCTAAATTGCGCCATCAAATTGATTTTTAGAATTAAATTATTCATAATCAACGTCACCATATCTAAATTTGTCCAGTTTTCCTTATATGACAGGCCATTACAGGAAGATGTAGCTAGGAAAAGCGAAATTGGATGGAAATATAATTTTAAAATGAATTATAGATTGCTTCAGGATCGTGTTTTTCTTTGCAGTGGTCATTAATTTTGACTGATTAATTTGGAAATGGAATAACTTGCATCGAAATGTCAGGTCCTTGATGGATTAAAGGTCTTTTGATGAAATTAACAAAAAGAACAAAGGAAAATAAGGGAAGAGGGAGATTCATAACTCAATCAGGGAGATTGGAGGACGGTTGTTAGGACAGGGAGACGTATTCCGTTCATCTTCTCCTTAATATTTTCCCTCTCTCCCCCTTTCATACTCTATCCATAACCATGTGTTCGTTTTCTTACCTCTGTCCTTCACCCCCTCCCTCCTCGTCTCTTTTTCACCCTCTCTCTCTCTCTCTCTCTCTCTCTCTCTCTCTCTCTCTCTCTCTCCCTCCACGTTCCTCGCTCTTTCTAATTCTGTCTATCTCTCCCACCAACTCTTTACCTCCCTTCTCATCGGCATTCTTAAATTGCATTGCCCAACGACGCGAGCGTTATTAAGTAATCAAATTCCATTCCTAATGGGGAAAAGACTAGACATTATGTGAAACTAGATGACCATTGCCCATACAATTTGACAGGTCAGTAATTACATCTTTTTTAGAATTTAATATCATCAAAGATTTAAGACATGATCTAGGCAGATATCAGAAAAAGGTTTGAAATTGCATTTTTGGCAATGAACGATTCTTTTTAGCAATATACACTGTTGGTCATTAAGGTAGAATCAATTTTTTTAAAACCCAATTTATGGAATGATTTTCTCAATGATTTATGGTTCAAGGCATGGCCACACAGAGGATTTTTTTTCTGGTGGGGACCGGGGGGGAATGTAAGGAATTATTGATAATTGATTGCATTTTCTTATTTTCTTTTTTTATTTGTGGGGGCTGCCCGCTACCCTAGCCCCCACCCTGTGTCGATGTGCTATATTAGTGCCCTTTTGTGAGGCATTTATCCTCATTACTCTCATTACCCGGTCACACAATAGGGGACGCATGGGGGACGCAAGGCCCGCGCATTGAAAATTTGCAAATTTTCAATGCGCGGGCCGTACGTCCCCCTTGCGTCCCCGATGTGTGACCGGGCCTTTAGCAGTCACGCAAAACAAACACTCGCAAATCATTATTCAATAAAATCTGAGAATGTATACTATTCGCTAAATCTATTAGGAATAAATCATCGCAAAATTATTCTATAAATCGGGCTAAATCAAAATTATCCAACCTTTATGACCAACAGGGTAGATGAAATAATTTGCACTCCGAATGGGGTTGATAAATTGCTAAACATAAATTATGTATGGTCTTTAAATAAATTATGTCCCTTTTGCAGCCAAAATCAAATTCTTTAGAACTTTGCAGAAATTATGAATATGTCGTGTATGTCCTATCTGTGAAATTTAAACATGATCAGTGTCCTAGTTTACCTTCTAGTCTTCACCGTCAGACACTATTGAGTGACTGACTGACAGCTTTTTTCTTTGGTAATAACATACATAAAATGAGCTGTAACAGGTACATGAATATTTGTCTACATCAATAACCCACTACTTGTAATGACCAAAATTAAATTGATTGAATCTTTGTGCAGCACAAAACGTACGACCATTCGGTAAAAGGCTCTGAAAATCAGATTATTACTTAGGTGATTGCAATCACTTAAGTAGATTCGACATCGAATGGTCGTTATTTTTCAACTAAAAGCCATTTTCACGCCCTTTCGTTTTAAGGGAAGTTCAACATTTCTATTGTCTTTCAAATGCCGTTGGAATTTAACCTTTTCATTTTTTGGCCTGCAAATGGGACATAGTACCTTTAAGTGGACATAAACCCAGATAGTATTAAATCAAGGGTCCGGAATTTAAGCGAAATGTAAGACAAAATAATAGACCTACTGACAAATAATAAGTCTACATACAAATACACATAACATGCCCCGGCCGTTAAAAAAATTAGAAAATATATACACACATAAAATATAGCCTATGCCTTTTTATATATATGAAGTTCAAGTCTTGTATTTTTACCTCGTATTTGCCAACCTTTGCTCAATCCTTTACGTTGCTGTTTATCTGTATAATATTAATATATTTTGATTTAGCAATATACTCAAGAATGTTATAATATAGAGATGCGACAATATAGGCCTACGAGATAAGTAGATCATTGATTGTTGTTGTTTTTTGCTAAAATTTAGTGATGTAAATAGCATTTTTTTTGGTCATCCCATGCTCACTTTCTCCCACGCGGTTGGGTTTAAACAAGATTCTTGTCGAATTAATCACTTTTATCTCTGCCTAGCGGCCATTGTGAAAAGTTAGGGATCAACAACCTGTCGTTGGGAGCGCCCTGTCAAGAACTAATAATCGAACGTGCGCCCGAGCAAAAAGTAGCATGTAATAGAAGCGCTCGCGTGTAATAATGTGTGCATGTAATGTGGGCACGTCCGAT
This sequence comes from Strongylocentrotus purpuratus, assembly GCF_000002235.5. Classification (NCBI taxonomy): domain Eukaryota; kingdom Metazoa; phylum Echinodermata; class Echinoidea; order Camarodonta; family Strongylocentrotidae; genus Strongylocentrotus; species Strongylocentrotus purpuratus. The sequence continues at coordinate 23,119,869 of NW_022145595.1, forward strand.
CTACAGTCGCTCATATCGCACGCACGGATCATAGCATGTGTACCACTGACCTCTGTAGAGGTCAGTGATGTGTACAGCAACAACAATTCAGCCCAGGAAGTGGACTTGGATGGTGAGCGTTCGTTGATAACGCCATCTTCGGCGGCTTGAATCAATTGTAGTGAATATAATGAAGAACCGGTTAGATTCTGGACTACCGGAAACCTCGAATACATCGATTGGGCCTTTTCGTTTGTGTTGACGAGGAAGCGAATTGGCCGCAGTGAACCAGTCTTGTTTACTATTTTATAACTCTTTTGGTTTGTAGTCACTTCTTATGTTGTTCTTTGTTTATTATTCTATCATTTTTTCTATCTTTCGTCATGTTGTTTTTACGGTTTTCCTGCTATCATTTTCTCTTTTTGTTTTTCTTATGTTATTCTTTGTTTTTCCATCTTTCATCTTTTCTACAATCTTTTCATTGTCTATTCTTTATCATTTCTCTTTGCTGTCTTTCATTATGTTATTGTTTGTTTCTTCCTTCTATCATTTTCTCTTTCTTTCTTTCCTCATGTTATTCTTAATTGTTTCTTCCTTCTATCACCTTTTCTAATGTAATTCTTTGTTTTATTTTTCTATTGATTTCTTCTTATCTTTCCTTACGCTATCCTTTGTTTCTTGCTTCTATCGCCTTCTCGTTCTGTCTATCCTTGTGTTATTATTTGTTTCTTCTTTCTATAACCTTCTTTTCTTTTATGTTATTCTTTGTTTTTATCATTCTATCACTTTCTCTTCCTGTCTTTCCTTATATTATTCTTTGTTTCTTCCTTTTATTACCTTCTCTTATGTTATTCTTTGTTTTTATTATTCTATCACTTTCTCTTCCTGTCTTTCCTTATATTATTCTTTGTTTCTTCCTTTTATTACCTTCTCTTATGTTATTCTTTGTTTTTATCATTCTATCACTTTCTCTTCCTGTCTTTCCTTATATTATTCTATTGATTTCCTCTTCCTATCCTTCGTTATGCTATCCCTTTTCCCCTTTCTATTACCTTATCTTTTTGTCTCTCCCTATGTTATTCTTTGTTTCTTCCTTTTATAACCTTCTCTTGTGTTATTCTTTGTTTTTATCATTCTATAAATTTCTCTCTCTGTCTTTCCTTTCTAATTTACGCTGCGATATAGCAAGATGACGTCATTTTGACGACGCCGGGAGTACGAGTTTTCTGACGAACCTCAAATCGTGGATGAATGTGTTCTCAAATTTGGCCCGCCGACGTGAGACGACCCGACGCATGCGCAAACCGCCGAAATGACGTCACCTCTTTGACGTCGTCTATGTGGGCGTGACCAACAAAAACAAAACGCCCAAAATGACTCATCTCTGACCTCGTTTTATAACTTTGCATTATGTTTGTGTACACAATTAATTGCAACCTTCGATTGAGAAACGGTTGAGTGCAGTGGGATCTACATTGTGCAGTCTATCAAAAATGCTCGAAAGTCGTGATACACCCAACATTGAAAACCTAACAAACAATAAATCTGTTTTCAAAATGTGTTCAAAAAATAATGTAGATACACATTTACGTCTAGCAACGAACTATTATCTTCAGATGTCAAAGTTGTTGCTAGGTCGGACAAATATGGTCCAATGGTGATGTAAAATTCACGTTGGGGTTGGAGTTTGAAACTCCGAAACGTGACTCATTCCTTTCAATGCTGTGTGTATTTCCATTGTTTTTATCTGAAACTTGACTATTGCAGATTTATTTATCGTCATCGTCTTTTCCCTGTCTGCTCCTCTGTTATGCCCCACCCCCTTGTTGTCCCGATCACTCGGCTTTTCTCTTTTCAATTTCCCCTTCATCTTACCCTCCTTCCTGCTGTGTGTCTTTCTGTCTGTCAGTCTCTCTCTCTCTCTCTCTCTCTCCCCCCTCTCTCTCTCTCTCTCTCTCACACCCCCCCCCCCCTCTCTCTCTATTTTATGGTGGCTTTTTGTTTAGCGTTCATGTCCGTCACGCTGTATCGCTCTAAGCTGGCGCGCCAGTATTGTTACCCTCAGAGCCGCTGATTAGTAGAGTTTGGCCAACCCGGTTCAAGTGGGGCGCAATATGAATACTGAATATCATTACGAATAGTTGAGAAAAAAGGGAAACATGTCAATGCTCATTTCAACTAGCATTTACAGTGCACATCAGCTGAAATTTCGTAGAGATTTTTAACATGACAATGTTAACATGGTCATAATCCTCTTGCAATCCTCTCAAGTTACATTAAATATACTAAAAAGTATGTTGGTAGTCACAGGCAAATTATTTTCATTGGTAATTCCAGGGAGGAGAGATTGTCTCCCCTCCATGCTTTAGTAACTCCATAATTCAATACATGTAATTATGCGTGATGAGGCGTAGGGGCACTCTATTATGGTAACCCGACACATGCTCCGCCGACGATTGCTCCGCCGACATTTACTCCGCAAAACGCGACAATTGCTCCGCGACATTTGCTCCGCGACATTTGCTCCGACGTCAAATGCTCCGCCGACAGTTGCTCCGCCGACAGTTGCTCCGCCGACAGTTGCTCCGCCGACAATTGCTCCGCCGACAGATGCTCCGCCGACAATTGCTCCGCCGACAATTGCTCCGCCGACAATTGCTCCGCCGTCAATTGCTCCGCAAAACGCGACAATTGCTCCGCCGACATTTGCTCCGCCGACATTTGCTCCGCCTGAAGCGACACTTGCTCCGCCGACATTTGCTCCGCCGACAATTGCTCCGCCGACAATTGCTCCGCCTGAAGCGACGATTGCTCCGCCGACATTTGCTCCGCCTGAAGCGACAATTGCTCCGCCGACATTTGCTCCGCCGACAATTGCTCCGCCGACAATTGCTCCGCCTGAAGTGACAATTGCTCCGCCGACATTTGCTCCGCCGACATTTGCTCCACCGACATTTGCTCCGCCGACAATTGCTCCGCCGACAATTGCTCCGCCTGAAGCGACAATTGCTCCGCCGACATTTGCTCCGACGACATTTGCTCCGCCCAAAAAGTGTCCCATAAACTACAAATGCTACTAGTACTACGACAAATGCTTCGCCGACAATATTTTCTTTACACCTATTTTTTTCGTTTCTTTTTTTTCTTCTTCATTTTCTGAATGCATTTCTTGAAATAATGTAGATGAAATGAAATGAATGAATGTTGATGAAGTGGGAGGAAAAAGGAGTTACCTAAAATTCATTTCGAATATACTGAAATAACTTTCCATCTATCACTGTACGTCCTATATAATGTATACTAAACACTCATTACATGTCGTGGGAAGTTTTTAAAAAAAGTAGAGCAGCAAGCCACATTCCCCAATACGCGCATACCTCCTAGTTAATTTCAAGTAGCTCATCAATATGTAATACCTGAAATTACCTCGATCAATGCATCTTACTAGGTAAAGCATTATACAATGTAATAGGTCATCATGGAAGTTTAGAAAATAAGTAAGGGGGATTTACCAAGTGTTGATCTTTTTAAGAGTTTTATAAAGAAACAAAAAGATATTGAATATTTCTCAGCGAAAAAAAGGAACAAGCTTGTTTCGCATTTTAAGAAATGGCGATTTGACTTAATATGATACTCATGTTGATTTAACTTTTATTCCTGTGCCCCATTACTCCCCTTTATGCACTGGAGTTCAAACTATGATTTATATGTGTACAGTGTATTTTTTTTTACTATAATGTTTTTTTTGTATAACTTTCTTGTCCTTTCATTATTGTTAGTTGTTCTTATACATATTGGTTTTTTTGTTTGTCTAATTATTACCAATGACTTGTAAATATGTAATTTTTATATGATTGAAAATTTAATAGACACACAAATATAAAAAAAAAGTTTAGAAAATAAGGGCATATAAGGGCAATAAGGGCTTATATACGTAAGGAAGAGAACCCATTCAGACGGGAAAATGAGATGGCAGCCTTTCTGCTTATTCACATTTATACAAATCATTTTGTTGCAGTTTGATGTTAGTTCTTCATGATAAGCCAATTGCTCTTCTTCCGGTGGCTTCGTGAGTCCCTTAAATTATTTAGTGAAAACAAAGTACTCGAATGAAACGGAGTGTTTTGCACACTAACATATATATATTATATATATTAAAGCTACATACACTTAACTAAAGGAATGAAACCTTTAGAAAATGGACTGGATATAATTGAAAATATTATTCTAAACAAGAATGTACTACATGATTGTATTACTTTTACGTTTCAATTTTTAACGAGAGAAATATAACTCGAGAGGGGGAGCAGAGAAGAAGTGATGGAAATGAAAGAAGACTAATAGCATGAGAGGAAAGAAAAGAGCAAAGAAGACAAGAAAACGGTGTAAACAGGAAAAGAGGAGCATGGGAGAGAGAGAAAGAGAGAGAGAGAGAGATAGCCTTGAGCTTTGGATCAGCTAATGAGTAATACATGAAACAGATTTTGAGCGGAGTAATTATCTTTCGCCGGAGAACTTGCGTAAGGAGCTATAATTTTATTTTTTATTTTTTTAAATCAAACATTATGGGAAATAGCAAAAAACGGTTGTCTTTTTTGCTCTTTTCTTTCCTCTCATGTTATTAGTCTTCTTTCATTGAGGTAATTTCAGGTCTTACATATTGATGAGCTGTTTGAAATTAACTAGGAGGTATGCGCGTATTGGGGAATGTGGCTTGCTGCTCTACTTTAAAAAAAAAAACTTCCCATGACATGTAATGAGTGTTTAGTGTACATTATGTGGGACGTACAGTGATAGATGGAAAGTTATTTCAGTATATTCGAAATGACTTTTAGGCAACTGCTTTTTCCTCCCACATTATCAACATTCATTCATTTCATTTCATTTACATAATGTCATGAAATGCATTAAAAAAATGAAGAAAAAAAGAAAGAAACAAAAACAACCCGTGAAAAAAAATTATTGTAGGCGAAGCATTTGTCGTAGTACTAGTAGCATTTGTATTTAATGGGACACTTTTTGGGCGGAGCAAATGTCGTCGGAGCAAATGTCACCGGAGCAAGTGTCGCTTCATGCGGAGCAAATGTCGTCGGAGCAATTGTCGGCGGAGCAAATGTCACCGGAGCAATTGTCGCTTCAGGCGGAGCAATTGTCGACGGAGCAATTGTCGGCGGAGCAATTGTCGGCGGAGCAAATGTCGTCGGAGCAATTGTCGGCGGAGCATATGTCACCGGAGCAATTGTCGCTTCATGCGGAGCAATTGTCGGCGGAGCAATTGACGGCGGAGCAAATGTCGGCGGAGCAAATGTCGGCGGAGCAAGTGTCGCTTCATGCGGAGCAATTGTCGGCGGAGCAATTGACGGCGGAGCAAATGTCGGCGGAGCAAATGTCGGCGGAGCAAATGTCGGCGGAGCAAGTGTCGCTTCAGGCGGAGCAAATGTCGGCGGAGCAAATGTCGGCGGAGCAATTGTCGCGTTTTGCGGAGCAATTGACGGCGGAGCAATTGTCGGCGGAGCAATTGTCGGAGGAGCAATTGTCGGCGGAGCATCTGTCGGCGGAGCAATTGTCGGCGGAGCAACTGTCGGCGGAGCAACTGTCGGCGGAGCACTTGTCGGCGGAGCATTTGACGTCGGAGCGAATGTCGCGGAGCAAATGTCGCGGAGCAATTATCGCGTTTTGCGGAGTAAATGTCGGCGGAGCAATCGTCGGCGGAGCATGTGTCATGGAACCCTCTATTATATTTGCAAAACAGGTGGGTTCGCTCGTGACTAAGGACTAAATTAAGCTATTATCACGCAAAACAGTCCATGTCAAAGTTTGAATTGTTTCACCAGAAATTAAAGTTGATTTGTGTCATTCAACAACTGACTGAAAAAGGACAGACCTCGGACATTCATGAACTTACTTGACCTCAAGTGGAAATGCATACAGTCGAAAAGTATAGTCTATAATTAAGTATGGTTGACTGTAATGCAGTGGGGTCTAAAATATCTACGGCCAGAAGCATAGAGCCGCAGCACCATTCCCACGGCCAAATACTGTAGCAATCAAATATGTGATGTCAGACCACAATTATACAAACACCCCACAATTTCAGCAATGTGAGTTTCATTCTGCATGTAAACAAGTAAGAAAATCAGCTTCCTGCCCGAAAAACATAGCTACAGGAGTCATCATACCAAAAAATCCCCCCCCCCCACCCAAACCAGAAAACATAGCAGGATGTAAGGAGGTATTAATTTGGTGACATGTGCCTATAATAGATCTATTACTTCAACAACAACGACTACACAGACACACAGATCATAACATATTACACAGTCAAACAATTCTCAAGATAAAGGGCACATTCAAATCGGGATAAAAAGCATACGACAAAAAAAGACACGCAGTGATTTCAGGCAATGATTGATGCGGGTGAAGATTTGAGCAAAAGAAGTAGGAATGTGTGGCTATTCAACCACCCATCCTCAACAAGAAACACCAGGGACATGTTGCATAAAACTTATTATAAACCTCTCTTTACTATGTTGAAAAAATCTAGTCATTATGATTGGTCGAAATTGTAGTCGTGATTTTAGCCATGCCCACTTAACGGTCATGAGAAAGATGCCCATTGTCAGTGGGTGGGTGGGTGGGATCCTGCATTAAACCTGTCTCAAGTTAGATGAAAGTCTCTCTTGGTACAGATTATCAAGTAGTGGCAAATATATCCCTAGTATACGTTGAACTATTTTCCTGGGTTTATTGAGTTTCTTCTGATCAAGTTTTGTTGCATTAGCAAAGTATCACACTATGTTGTACGTCAGAACACTCTGGATTAGGGACTTGTAGAAGAGGATAATAATTGTCTACCCTTAGCTTTCCTAAGGTCCTACAAAATATAGCCTCTGATTTGCCTTCTTTTGAGTTAGTTGAACATTTTTTGACCAGTCTAGTGAATTGCTTATGGTCGTACCCAGATACTTATATTCTTGTACTTGCTCTACATCTTCCCCATGAACGGAAATTGATCTGTGTTCAATAGCATTTCGTCGGTAATCTATTATCAGCTCCTTTGTTTTGGATATATTTAGTTTAAGGAAGTGATCATCACACCATTTAATAAAGTTATCTATCGTCGTAGTATGATTCGGTATCGTCAGATGCAATGTAACCGGTAATGACTGTGTCATCTGCATATTTTATGATGCTACACGCACTTGAGGAACATCGACAATCACTGGTGTACAGAGAGAAAAGTACAGGAGAAAGGACGCATCCTTGAGGTGCTCCTGTGTTCAGAATTCTCATACTAGATTGAACATTACCCATCATCACTTTCTGTGGTCGATTGCAAAGGAAGTCCTGGATCAATAAAATAACCTGGGTTGGGACGTTAAATGGTACCAATTTCTTCGTTAATACATGAGTTGCAATAGTATTAAACGCACTGGAGAAGTCTGCGAATGTAGATCTAACATACGTTTTACTTTTATCCAGGTGAGAGTACATCTTGTGTAAGTATGTCAAAATGCATCATCTACCCCCCCCCTCTTACACTTATACGCAAACTGCATAGGGTCCATGTGCGAAGATGAGAATTTAAGAAGATACTTCAGCATCACCTTTGCAAAGCACTTCATCACATTACAGGTAAGCGAAATAGGTCGGAAATCGTTTGGCTCAGTAGCTTTCTTTACTTTTGGGATGGGTTTGATTAAGGACATTTTCCATTTCCGAGGAATAGTTCCTTGTTCCAACAAGCATTGGAAAATTTTGGTCAAGATACCTGCTAATTGATTTTTTCACAATTTAAGAACTTTTAAGAACCGGGGGCCTTGTTAGAACGGACTGATCCAAGTACCACCCTCACTTCATGTTCGGTGAGGTTAACCCTATTCTCAGAACCTGTCTCTCTAAGACTACTGGCAATAATATCATTCTCAACTGTAAAGTCCTTATCAAATCTGCAGTAAAAGTTATTCAGTTCTTCTACAAAAGTTTGTGTGACCTCAAAATCCACGGTTGGAGATTTCTGTATACCAGTATACCCGGTATTCATGTTCATTGTTTTCCACGCTGCGGCTGGGTTATTTCCAAGTTTCTTTCTAGCTTTTCTTTGTATGAGTGTTTACATTCACCAATCCGTCTTTTTATTGCTTTTTGTAGCTCTTTTACTCGTGTTTTATTATATACCATCTGTCAGTGCAGCTTTATTTTCTTTCAAAAGGTCCCTAAAGTCTTTAGTTACCCAAGGCTTGTTGTTTGGGAAGACCTTAAATGTCTTACGAGGTTGAAAAAAAAGTTATAACTCCGCGCTATAATCCTAGTTTGCAGGCACAAGCCCTGGTCAGTCGTAAATGAGAGTCTGCACTATAAGACTACCATAGGTCATGTACTATAGCTGCTCTTGACACAACCAGTAGGTAGCTGGGCTAGGCTTCTCTCAAGGTACAATGATTTTTTGATAAAGTGTCAAATTAAGATCTTGCAGACATACTTGATTTGATAAACAGGAAAGTCCATTTTCGACCTCTTTTGAAAGAGCAAGAGCAATTAAAATTAAAATGAATCAATCCATGTAGCCTTGGATATGACGCAGTTATCATTTCTCTCTATCTATTTACGTGGGGGTGTTGCTGTCAACATGTTATCCAACTATTATGAACAAATCACCAATGCTCGAAGGCCGATATTGATGTAATGAGGTGCCTGAAAAATGTCACAATATTTGCTCAAGGCCTTACTCATTTGCGAAGATATCTTCTGTAAATGTAAAAATCCGTTTGTGGCTTTCATTGTAGATATATTTCATCACCAAGGTTCTTTAAGACTTGCATAATAACAATTCAATTGATCTTTTGTCATGTTTTGAGGGGAGGTATTTGTTTTAATTTCCTTTCCTCTTAATGCGGTTGTATGTTTTTTAACAAACCAAACAAAAGTGGGCGAGAAAACGAAATCTTTTGAAACCTTAATTCAAATTGATGGAGCGATTCAATAGCGACGCAACTCATGGTTAGATTTCACTAACCATGCTAACAGTTTATTTGCATTTTCAACAACTTCATGAATACAACATTGTTATGCTAACCTCGGCTATGATAATAAACCATATTATATTGATAGGTTGTCCCATATTTTGTTTCAATTTCATCCATCTAAACGGTTGCTATGAATGGCTCAAAACGAAATGTGACTCACGATCGCTCACCTTATATAAGAGCTCAATAAAAGCTTCCAGTCACCATTCTTGATTTTGCGACAGGACACACCTATCAACAAAATGAAAGGGGGAATTGTTATTATCTTGGCTTCCGTCGTCGCCCTTATAGGCCTAGCAAGCAGTCAGGTATGTGTATACATTTTTTCTCTTCATTCTTGGTGTTTCATAACAATTAAAATCAACAAGGACGTCGGCCCTTGGCTTTTGCATACCCTGATTTTCAGTACATTTCAATATTTACTTTTTCTTTCCTTAAAGGTACTATGTCCCTTTTGCAGCCAACCTCAAATTCTGTAGAACTTTGCAGGAATTATGAATATGTCATTTATATGTCCTATCTGTGAAATTTAAACGTTAGCAGTGTCCTCATATTCAAAGTATGCAAGGAAACCCGTTTACTTGCTAGACTTCACTGTCAGACACTATTGAGTGACTGACTGGCTTTTTTCCTTCTTTGGTAATAACATACATGAAAAGAGTTGTAAAGGGTACATGAGCATTTGTCTACATCAATAACCCACTTCTTGTGATGGCCAAGATTAAACTGATTGAATCTTTGCGCAGCATAAAACGTATGACCATTCGGTACAATAATTGTCTGAAAATCAAGACTATTACTTTTGGGCTCTATAGCCCTAAAGTCGATTTGACAACTAATAAACGTTATTTCCCAATTGAAGACATTTTCAAGCCCCACCTTTTTTAGGGAAGTTCTAAATTAGTATTATCTTTCAAATGCAGTTGGAATTTAACTTTTTCATTTTTTTGGCCTGCAAATGGGACATAGTACATTTAAGTTAGTTAGTAGTATTCTTTATATTTTTTAAATAAATATATATTCACTGAGAAGAGTTTGTTTGTCGTTGATTTGCTCCTGATGAAAACGCATCTACCCTAAACTAAAGTTGCTTTGGATAAATGTAAGAATCAGAGAAATTTGAAGGGAAAAAACAAGATCAAGAAGAAGACAGTTTTTGATCATTAGGGTTTTGCACTGAGTCAATTAAACGCTCATCTGTAACGTTATGACCTTTTTTCCATGCTTTTGGAGCCATCTTCTATTTTCTTCGAACTGAAACTTCTATGCATTTCCATTTTCATGGCACTACTGCATGTCGCTGGTGAATAACCAGACCTTTTCGTATGGTACGTGTGTAAAAACACATGTCCCATAATGACATCCTTTCTAAAGTTGAGCTATCAGTATTAGTTTATCGTTGACAAGTTTGGCAGACATGAGCGCTGTACTAGGACCCACTATTGTTCTTATTTCAGTATATTTATGTATTTTCTTCCGAAAAGGGGAAAGGAATAAAAGGAAAAGTTTCGAATTCAAAGTCCGTAACAAGTGGAAGTGGTGCTCAAAAGATACGTCACAGAGTTGCAAATTTGTTTTTGATCAGATGCAACTTTCTTATCTTTTATCTAAACCTTCCTAATTTTCTCACATATCTGACACAATGTGTTTTGTGCTTACATTGTATGGAACGACATTAAAAAGTGAATTTTAACTTGTATTTACCTTTTGTGTTATAAGTTAACACATCATAACATTTAACTTACACATATCGGTCCAATTTTCAGGTGAACTCCCAGAACACTGGTAAGTCACTTTTTCGTTTTGTTTATATTTCTTCCTTCCTGCTACATTGTTTTCCAATGTTTTCTTCTGATTCCTCTTTCACACACATGTTTCAATACAGAATCTTTTTACCTTTTTCGCAAAATAAGAGTGCCCTTTAATATTTGATTGTTTTGTTTCTTTGTTTGTTTTACCTGACTGCTAAGAAACCAAGTGTATGCTTGTAAGTAATATCTGACAGGACTATGCCAGCTTTAAATTCAGTCAATAAGAGTTGCCGAAGTATTGGTGGGTCTATAAATAAGTGACAAGAAAGAGGCAGAGAGATATGTCTCTAAAATCATGTGCAGGAATATTAGCATCACTCGTTAACAGATTATAGTTGAAATCTCCCATAGTGATACACTTTTTGTTTTGAAAGGAGTGATAGTGTCATAAATTATTCAAAGTGTCCAGAAAATCAGCATGATTGCTCCGAGGTGGCTTATAAACAACTCTCAAGATAGTTTTTCTTTTTTTGCGATCAGCAATTTCAATAAACAAAGTTTCTGCAATTTCATTCATCAGTTTCATGTCTTCGATTGTAACATAATTATTCAAATTGACTTGGCACAAAGAATGCTATTGCACCACCACCTGTTATATTTTCACGATTATTTGTAAGTATATCATATCCAGGAAGAGAAAACAGTGTATTATATTAGATAGCTTAGACAGATACCGATATGTGATTGGTCCAGAGCTCGTCACGTGATATCTATTGCGAGGATCCAAATTGTTATATTTTTCCTAGTTGGTTATATTTTCCTGGTTGGTTATATTTTACCAGCTGGTGAAAAAAAAATTTCATGAATTTTGTTTTCCCTTGAAAATTATTTTTTCCACATTTTCTTTTTTTCCCAAAAAATGCTTTTTCGGGTAAAATTATTTATTTTTTTTATTTTTTTTTTTTCTTCCCAAAAAATGCTTTTTTGGGTAAGAATTTTTTTTTTTTCGATTTTTTTTTTCTTTTTTCCCCCAATTTTTTTATATATTTTTTTTTTTTTGTAAGATTTTTTTTTTCTTGAACTATCTCGACAGATTATTTTTCCGTAATTTTGATTTTGATTTAGATTTTCTCTCGTGACCATATTCGACATCTCTCTCCCCCCCCCCATCCTTGTGGATGAAATTAAGAGAATGATAAGTTTGTGAGGATCGGTACCAGTTTTCGTCCACTTTTCTTCTTCTTCTTCTTCTTCTTCATCTCCTTTTTCTTCTTCTTCTTCTTCTTCTTCTTCTTCTTCTTCTTCTTCTTCTTCTTCTACTACCTTTTTATTCTCCTATTCTTCCTTTTTATTCTTCTATTCTTCTTCTCTTCTTGTTTCTTCTTCTTCATTTCCTCCTCTTCTTCTCCTCCTACTTCTTCCTCTGTCATTTGTAGATTACGATGTTTATCATTTTATTTGTGTACCTGTAAATTGACCTTAAAATCATGTTATCATGCAGTCCTTTCAACACTGTTAATCTTCACAATGACAGTGTATCTTTCTTTTTAGAAAATGAAATTGTGTGTAAGAAGAAAACTGCAACAATTAACTGCGGGGAGCGACTAATCAACATCCTGCTATTTCTATGTAATTTCTATAATAAAATCCAAATTCATTAATTTCATCACCCTCTGCTTTTCGCTCATATCATCTGCACAACGACTATGGCTCCAGTGTGTCACAATCACTATGCGACCATGCAGGGGCGTACGCAGGGGGGGGGGGGGGGGGGGGGGGGGGGGGGGGGGGGGGTTGGGGGTTCAAACCCCCCCCTTTGGTATTTTTATGTGTGTAAACCCCCCTAAAAAAACCTAAACCCCCCCCCCCCCCTTGGATTTTTTTTTTTTTTATTTTTTTTTTATTAATTTAAAAAAAAAAAAAAAAAAAAAATATGCCCACGGCTAACCTAAAAAAGGTGACCTTACCCCCCCCCCCCCCAACGAAGAAACATGTCAAATTTTCAAATTTCGAGACCAAAAAAAACAAAAAAACTGTCCGCTTACCCTCCCCCCCCCCCCCCCCCCCCCCCCCCCCGACTGAGCGACTTTTCGGCCGGCGCGATTTCAAATTTTTCGGGAGCAAAATATTTTGGGCCCGATTTTAAAACCCCCCCCCCCCCCCCCCTTGAAAAAATCCTGCGTACGCCCCTGCGACCATGGATTGTGGCCCGAACAATGTCGTCATCGAAAGCGCTTTCTACGGGCGGAAGAGCAACAGCATATGTGCAAGCAGCCGAGCCAACACGGCCAGCACGTGTTTCGTAGATGTGACGGATATCTATGGTGGCCCTGAAGTGACATCGCGAATAGACTAAATCGCGAAAAATTAGCGATAAAATTGACGATATCGTGAATTTTATCGCCAATTTTTCGCGATTTAGTCTATTCGCGATGTCCCTTCAAGGCCACCATATAGGGCAGGCACCAAAGAAAACACACAACCAACATGGCCAACGCGCTCAGCGTTGCTGGAGAGTGACTCCTTTAAAACATGGAATGCTTTCATGATAATGATATCAGTTAACAGACATACCAGATATGCTCTGATAGATGAAAAGCCTAACATCATCATGACCATATATATGATAATTGCCTTGCAATGGAACGCGTGTTTTTATACATTATAACATGTATAACTTTACTAGTTTATGATCTATCTGAGTTGTGTTTCCACACCCAAGAAATTAGATCTCGTTAACGTTACCAAACCTCACCTTATTTTATCCCATTTATTTTAGAATTGATCTTTGTGACCGATGTAGACAGCGAGAACAAGATTTATGTTGCAAATCTACGAGATGACCTAGTCTTCACTTCTATACCATCCACTAAAGAACCACGTTATATTACATATGACTCCGTGGAGGAGAAGATCTACTGGACTGACAAGGATACAAAACGAGTTTATCGTGCTGATGTGGATGGTGGAAACAGGGAGGTGGTCACTTCTCAAAGCGGTGATGGTATGATGTATTCACTTAGTCGTATAAATATGAATCTTGAGATACGATTGTATGCATTTTGCGAGGAATGATTGAGATTAGAATCTGATATTGTTTGTATTTACAATCCAAACATAATTGTACTCATGTGGCTAAATTATTATTATTACATAAATCATGTTGTAAATGAAGGCAATGGTCTGGCAGATTTGTCATATAAGAGATGCAAGGCTGCACACCTCATGTAAAAATAAAGTTTATACATTATGTTTATATACCATCAAGTTGAGGGTTGTTGACATCTCCATTGAATGGAATCAGAAAATAATGTTGTTGAAAGACCTCCTTACTAATCATGGGGTAAATATATATGAACTCCTTATTTCGTTTCTTAAGATGTCCGAACACCCTCGTTCCGAGAAAGTTTGCATTTTTTAAAATTAAATCACAGAACTACGAGGAATTGCTATTGCAGAGAGATCTCGCACCCTCTACACCGCGAATAAAAGTCCGAAGAAAATTACATCGGTATCGATTGTACCAGGAAGCTCGTTTCCTAGGGCTGAGACGGACTTTACATCCGAGTTATCTGAAGAGCTATATTCCTTAGAAGTGGATGAAGAGAAAGGGTGAGTCTGGCATGGTTTAACCAGGATATATACAATGATGTCCATTTTGTTTAATAATGGAGGTATATCATGCAGTGGCGTACGCAGGATTTTTTCAAGGGGGGGGGGGGTTTCAAATCGGCCCAAAATTTCGCAACGACTCAACCAGCCGCTCAATAAGCGAGGGGGGGGGGGGGGGGGGGGGGGGGTAAGCGTACACTTTTTTTTAAATTTAGAGTCCCCAAAAATCGCAACGACTCAGCCAGTCGCTGAATAAGCGGAGGGGGGGGGGGGAGGGGGGGGGGGTAAGCGTACATTTTTTTTTTTTTTTGGTCTCGAAATTTGAAAATTTGACATTTTGTCCAGTTGGGGGGGGGGGGGGGGGGTTTTCCAAAATAACATGCATAAAATATACACATAAAAAAAACTCGAGGGGGGGGGGGGGGGGGGGGGGTTTAACCCCCAAACCACCCCCCTGCGTACGCGCCTGATATCATGTCACTTAAGCCGTCCCTTGCCAATCCCTGCACGGGATATCACTGTACACGATAATCCCCCAACGTTTGATTTGCCAGAAGACAATAACCATTTGTTTATTTTTTTTAATTTTTTATAGGAAGGTAGAATGTCCTAAATATGTTTTAAGCCCTTTTTATACTTAATTAGCAGTTTTCCTCTGATTTTACCACGTGGAATGTTGATATCTGTGGGCGATCTTGGTTACTTACCCCTCATGTGACAAACAGGTGTACTTTTTTTCTACACATAATGTACCTTATAATGTGTAGTCTCTCATTCAAATGGCATGCATGTATCGTTTGAAAGGAGGGCAGATGAAAAGCTGTTTCCAAGCCCGTAGTTAATTTTTGAGGGTCGACATGTAATATCACAAGGGCATGAGGGGAAAATAAAGGGGGTTCTTACCATTGCTTGACGGAACAGAAGTAAGCAGATCTTGCTTTAAAGGGATTGGGTAACTTAGTCTCAGATTCTGAAACAAAATCCTGGATTTAGCTCATGCTGCAATGATAATTATAAACCTTTAGGTCAGTCGGAAACCCCTTGGCTTTTACAAGCCGATCGCCTGTCTGATTATCAAGATATTTATGATTGGAAATCGAAATTAAATTTTGCGTTTTCCTAACGGTTTTTATAATACAACAGTCTATTGGGGGAAACGAGTATGGTAAAAACCGGTCACTCAAAGATTTTTACTTTTTTGAGGCCATTCTTGATCATTTTGAAGCGCAATTTTGTTATGGCTTCAATATTACACCATATCACAGACACTGATAACACGTAGAGCCATGCATCTCAGATTTAAAACGGGGTAAATATCGTTTCATTTTCCCTGAATAATTTCCGTTCGTTCGCAAAACAACCTCGCCTAAAACCCAAGGTTAATGAATAATTACAACAGGAACATCAATAAATTAGAAGGTGGTATACTTGTATATACAGACAACTATTCCAGAAGGCATCAGAGCTGTCAGCTATTAACGTCTCTCTATTTTGGCTCGCTCGTACATACATTTTTACCTAGCGTATTACCAGCAATTGTGTCCAGAAAGAAAACAATATAATTTTTTATACATCTCTGTTCTATGATATAAAACAGCATACAAAATGATAATGCATTCATAACGGGGGGGGGGGGGTATAAAACTCAATCGTTTTCGACAGGTTTTCGTAGGAGCCCCTTTTCCGAAGGTGTGCCCTTTTTGGCAACCCCTCCCCCCACTTTGAAAAGATGTTCTGCCGTTCCTGATGTCCACAATGCCGAAGAAATATACGCACAACGAAATAGTGATAAAATATTTGGTTCACCCCAAATTATTAAAAAAAAAAATCTAATATAACGTTTCATACTTTCCTTTTTTTTCTGGTGTTGAAATTGATTATTACGGCACGCTTGATTTTTCAGATTCTTGTATTGGTCACTGAAATACAAAATCCAGCGCAAACGACTCGATGGATCTGGAGGCACGGAGACTATATACAGGAACAATGATCTATCCGAAATCACTGGATTGAGCATTGATCTCACCCGTACGTATTTCATATTTAGAAGGGTTTAGTAACATGACATGTCATTTCAGATAGACAGTTTATCTACATGGCTCCTCTCCACCCATGTGTTAATGGGTACCTGGTATGATGCAAACGTCATTGTGGTTGGATTAGCATGTCGGCGACTAATTTTAATAATTTTGTATAATACAATACAATAATTATGTGAGCGCCAAGCATGAAAGTGATAATAGTTGTTGTGGGTTCTTGTATGGCGCTCACGTATGTCACACTTAACGACCCTGGTACTCCACTGATATTACCCTGGCATTGACATCATCCATGTACGTATTTCTTATTTAGAAGGGTCATTGACATCAGCCGTGTACGTGGAAAGATTCTTCATGGCCTTTGGAATGCTAACTCATGGATTTATCAAGAAAAGAAAATAATGTTGTATTTGTATTACAATATAATGATATTCCCTTCTTTCTATAATGAAAACATAATTGTGGTGATGACTTGATATGATCAGATAACAGACATTCTAATGATCCCTCATATTACCTTCTTAAAAAAAGGCGTTAAATCAACGTTTTGATTAGTCGCAGAGAGACAGTGTTGGCAGTGGCAGATTTAACAATTTAAATATTAAGAAATATACATGTTTCCATGTCCTTCTTAATGTTGACTTAACAGTATAATTGTATATCATGGGCTATAAACAAGGAGAAAACGATAAATTGTATGAAAAATGAGTTCAAAATTAATTGAAATGACCATTGTATAATACACCACGTATATCACACACAAAAAGTCATGTACTATCTTCAAGTTTTACATAATCTTGTCTTGTCTTCTCAGACTTAGATTGTAAATCCATCTTGGTTGTTGTGAGGGTTTAGTCATGAAATTTCATTTAATCAAAGGCTAAATTCATAAGATTAACTACTTTGCATTTGCATATTTTCTTTGTTGTGGCAGGAGATCCACGACGCATATTTTTCTGTGACTTTGGTAAGAAACGATCTTACTACAAGGACGTAAACCAATCTCCCTCAACGGCTCAGGATCTCACAAACTACATGAATGACCCTGACATCAGTGGCGAAAAAGAGCGAGAAAAACTGATTGATATAAGCTACTTCGATGGCACCCTCTACTGGACGAAGGAAGACGATCCCAATGGCATCGCTGTAATGACTAATTACGATCAAAGCAGCCGATCATTCGACATCAAAGAAACCAGTGAGATTAACAAGCCCTATCAATTGCTCATCATTAACGTAAATCCATGATCAATATTTGAGAGCCCGGGGTGTATTATTTATTTGATTCAATGTTATAAACATTGTCATATCAGATATGACTGGTAAACCACCGCCAACAAAAAACAGCCGCGTTTTGGGGGGTAATTGTCCTTGGGGGGTAATTGTCCGCGGGGGGTAATTCTCCGGGGGTAATTTTCCGGGGGGTAATCGTCCTACGGGGGGAGTTTTCCGGGGGGTAATTTTCCGGGGGGTGATTGCCCAGGGGGTGATTGTCCTGATACGATATAGCACATCGACATGGTTTTGATCCAGGGGCCTCACAGTTACGAGGCCATTGCTTTGTAACTGAACCATGACTGTTCGCAGCGGGGCAATTTTTTGTTGCTCACTAGCCTCCCCCACCCCTTCCCCTCCCCTTCTTAATTCCCCAACGTATCCAATTCAAGATCCTTCTCCTCACGATCAACATCATTCATCATCTCGCACCATCATACCTGATTGAACTGATCTGACCCAAACAGACTACCGGCATGAACCTAAATCATCATCCAGACCCCAAAAGCAACCCAAATAACTATAAAATAAGTTCGAATAAATATTACCATGCCTTTATTATGTCTTTTCAAATTATTGCTATCACTGATATAATGATATAATGTGTTAATTTCAAAGGAATTTACATGTTTTGTTAATTTCGTTAGTAATGTTAGTAATGTTAGATCTTCTTGGTATTTAAGTAATGTTAATTTGTTAAGTTATGTTAGAAATATTTGATCTTCTTGTTAATGTAAGTAATGATAATTTGTTAAGTTATGTTAGTAATATTTTGTTTTCTTGGTATTTTGAGTAATGTTAATTTGTTAAGTTATGTTAGAAATATTTGATCTTCTTGTTAATGTAAGTAATGACAATTTGTTAAGTTATGTTAGTAATATTTTGTTTTCTTGGTATTTTGAGTAATGTTAATTTGTTAAGTTATGTTAGAAATATTTGATCTTCTTGTTAATGTAAGTAATGATAATTTGTTAAGTTATGTTAGTAATATTTTGTTTTCTTGGTATTTTGAGTAATGTTAATTTGTTAAGTTATGTTAGAAATATTTGATCTTCTTGTTAATGTAAGTAATGATAATTTGTTAAGTTATGTTAGTAATATTTTGTTTTCTTGGTATTTTGAGTAATGTTAATTCCATTAGTAATATTGATTTTTTTTGTTTGAAGTAATTTTGATTTGTGTACATGTACAGCGCTTTGAAACTTTTGTCACAAGCGCTATATAAATTGTTCATATTATTATTATTATTATTCAACATTGTCTTGAAGACTGCAATGCTGTTGGTATACATGGGAATTCTGTCTTCTTTCTTAATCTTTACCGTTAATGTCTGTGTGACTATTATTTGTTTTTATTTGATGCTCTTTTACTTTTTTACCATTAATTAAATCATGAATTTTAGTTTTCATTACATCGTTGAAAGACAATCTTTATTATTATCCTTGGCATATAAGTTTATTTCGTAAATTCAATTGTAAACTTATACTTCTTTTAAAATGAGGAATTCTTCTGTCAAAGCATGAGGCGGTAATAGAAAGGTCAAGTTTAACTACTATATGGAGGGGAATTTTTCTTTCCTGGAGGGGCCGTTATAAATAGGCAATTTGTGCTTAAAAATAGGTAACAACAGAATTATAAGCATCAGAAGGGGTCGGGGGGTGTAGGCAATTTTCAAAATCTAGAAGGAAAATGTTTCACAAGTAGACCTCATAAATCAAGTAAACCCTTTGTAAAATCGGTTATTAATAAGTTGCCCACATTATAAATCCGTCAACGTGGTTTGAATGGCTAAGTTTTACAATTTTTACCTTCAATTTGATATTCTATTAGTTATGTTATATATCTATATATATATATATATTTATATATATATATATATATATATATATATATATATTTTTTTTTAATCCTTTTTTTTTTTTAAATACTTTTAAACGTGATAAATATTATACCCATCCTCTTATTCGTTTCCTGTTTTGTTTTTGTTTTTGTTTTTTTCTTGTTTTTCTCTTATGTTTACCTTGATTTTTTGTGTGTTATGTTATCGGTTTTACAGTTTTACTCGTATGCTTGTTGTCGTTCTAGTTGACCTGAATATTCAACCCTCTCTTAAAGGGAAATTTGGTGGAGTTATTTATAATATCTCATTTGATACACTTGTATGTAGTATTTCTTCTGAATAAAAATTTGGTATTAAGGGAAACAATTAAATGTCTTTGTATTTTTGTTGAGTTATGTTCCATTTTTAAGTAGGCTAAGAGGCAAGGCAATGTCCATATTTCTTTCCCCGAAAATGAAAGACCTTGTCAGTGGTAAATATGCGTTTTAATGGTTCGGTATAAAAATGTCAGAGGTAAAAATGCCAGAATTGACAATTCTACACCAACGATTTTGATAGATGCCTCCACATTTCCTTTTCCTATATACCAATTATAAAACAAACATTCAATAATATTAAACAAAGCATCCCATCCAAAATTACTGCACTAGATGTTAACGTTTCAACATTACACCCCCCCCCCTTTCTCCGTTTGTTCAAGTTGTTTCGACTTTATTATACTGAATGTGAATGTCGCCTCTTTTCAAAGAACATTAGCTACGTTCGCATACCCTGCACCGGTTTATCAGCCCGAAAAGCACCATAAGAAAATAAAATGGCTATCATACATCTCGGTGCTCACCACACGATCCTCTTGCGATCCCATTTTCGTTGAAAGGTGGAGGTTATTTTTTATGTTGACATCTAAATTACCACTATCCTCCTAATTAGGTTCTAAATAATGATAATAATATTAATAACCGAAATAAGTGTAAGCATTTAACTCTTCTAATCGAGAAAAAAAGGCCGAAACGGCTCCCAATATTATTGTAGACAGTCGCAATATTGGTCTGACGTCCCAACGTTTCTGAGCCGATTTAGCTTCCCTCTCGAAAGAAGCATGACATCCCTTGAAATTTTAATTTTAATGATTTTAATTAATGACTATTCGGATCCTCGGCAATTCAGATTTTACATATCATATGGCTACGAATAGTCTCACTGGACAACGCCCTTTATCGTCAGAGTCCAGCAGCCTAACATGTTTAATAGCCTATGGACTTTTACCCCCCCCCCCCCCAAAACAAAAAAAAAAAAAAAAAAAAAAAAAAAAAAAAAAAAAAAAAAATCGTTTTTTTTTTAAACGAAAAGCACATTTACCCCGACGTACGTTGACACTAGCTCTTTCATTGGAACCCTCATGTCCCATTGACTTTTGACATTTCATCAACCGTAATTTGGTCAAAATAGGTCGCTAGCTCGCCATTGCCTATATAACACATGTCAAACAAGTCGAACTTTGGACGCTGGTATTGTCTGCAAATGATATAAAAATGTTCCCGACGTATTAAGCGCTACATAAGCAATATTATTATTATTATTATTATTATTAAATCAGATGAACTCACAATATCATTAATATAAATTAAAAAAGTAAAGGACCAAGTATTGAACCCTGGGGCACTCCACAACGAATGGGCAAATATGAATATTGTTGATTTTGAATAGAAACAAATTGTTGACGATTTGATAAATAATCTTTAAATAATTGCAAAAGAATTCCACGAATACCATAAGCCTCTAATTTACGTAACAAAATTGCATGATCTAAAATATCAAAGGCTTTACTTAAATCAAGAAATAAACCAATTGTAAACTGTCTAGAATCAATTGCATAAGAAACTTTATTAATGAAATTAAGAAGAGCAGTCGTTGTGGAGTGTCCCATTCGGAAACCGTGTTGATTTTCAGACAAAATATTGCACGATGTTAAGCAAGTAAACGCTTATATAAACACTTTCAAAAAAATTGGAGAAAATAGGGAGGACAGAAATAGGCCGGTAATTCTGTACATTATTGCGATCACCACTTTTAAAACTGGAATAACTTTGGCTATTTTCATTTGATTAGGAAAATACCAGTTGACAAACATGAATTGAAAATAGAACAAATGTATAATTTTCTTGACGACAGTAATATTAGTATCATAACCAGCACTAGTACCATTCTTCAAACAGCGAACGATATCGATAATTTCTTTACATGATATAGGAGTAAAATATGCTGATTTTTCATTAACAAATAAATTATCATTGTAGAAACTGTTGGAATATTGCACATTGTTTGACAGATTTCGTACCAAGTTCTCCATTAATAGTCTTCCAAATTAGTTTAATATCACCCTTATCATGATTAAATTTATCCTTAAAATATTGATATTTAGCTTTCTTAATTTCATTTTTAACTTTATTTCTGTATTGTTTATAAACTCTTTTCCTATATTCAGTTGAATTTTTTAAAGACTTTTCATACAATTTCCATTTCTTTTTATTTTTTTTCATTAATACTTTATTTATCCATGGTTTATGCTTACGTCTATTAACATTTATTTATTGCAAAGGAAAGCATTCTTCATAAATGCTAATAAATTTAGACAAAAAGCAACTATAGCTCACATTACAATCACTTCATTTCAAATTCCATCTGACATGTTACGATCATTTACTGAATTCAAAAATATTACTATCATTAAACTGTCTTTTGTTAATTACATGATTCTTCTCCTTGATTTTATGATGACAAACACTAAATACAGGAAAATGATCTGAGATATCAACTAAAATAGCACCATTTAATGTATTAGCAACATCATTAATATTATCTACAATGATCGGTCACCCGAGTAGGGTGATGAATGAGTGGATACATAGAAAAGTTACCAGCATATTTAAAAAGTCATTAGCTTTATGACAAGATGTGGTATTTAATAAATCTCCCATCAGATATACAATTTTATTCTCTGTGTTTATTTTATGAAGAGCTGAACCAGTTATATCACAAAATTCTTGCACAGACTGATCAGGTGGCCTATAAATTACTCCTATAATTATGTTCTTATTCCATGCATTCTCTATTTCAATAAATATACTTTCTATTACTCCAAATCACCTCTATGTTTATGAATCAGATTTTCCCGAATGAACACTCCAACACCCCCTCCTCTCCTCTCAGCTCTACTATTATGTAAAAAGCTAAAACCTTGAATATTGCACAATAATGAGTTGTCTTTCAGCCAAGTTTCAGTTACTCCTATAACAGAAAACTGAAAATTCAGACTATTTAACAAAGCAGAAATACCATCAAAGTTACTTAGAATACTATGACAATTTATATGTATTATGGAAAAATTTATCGAGTTCAAAGAATATTTCAAAAGGGTAGAATTATGGTCATCGGGCAAATAAAAAGATTGATCTATTCCGAAAGTATCATTATCTCCAATCATAGGTGACAAAATATTAGAAACTGTACTCAAATCAACATTACTGATTGCATGTTCATAATGCCCGAATGGTCATCATTCACACGTATAAACATAAATAAGTAAGATAAATACACAAGGATAAATATTCACAAAACCATATAAAACAAAATAATGAAATGAAGAAAAAGGTCGTATTTAAAAGATAACAGTCTGCAAAAAAAATGTAAAAAGGAATGTTTACTGGAGGCCAAATCCAATAAAAACAGTAATTATCTAATGCATGGACATGTCTGACAGTCAAGTCTCTCATGCATATGTGCATGTAATTACTTATATCAGTAATCAATACACAATAATATGCATTAATATAAATGCCTCAGAAAATTAAGTGTTCAAATCTGACAATGATGTGATTACTCTCTTTCTACCTGTAGATTTCAGAAGTGCTATAATACGTCCGTCAATTGACCATGAAGCAGCAACTTTGTCTCTCATCTTGAAAGTTGCTGACAATAGGTCCATAATGTGCTTCGGGTGAGATCGATCCTCAACAATCACCTGCTCTGAACCCTTGAGTTTGTGCTTGTTTCTCATTTGAGCATATACTTAGATCTATACGACGTGAACTTAACAATAGGGACTTTTAGATTTGCGTGGACTGATACGTGTGACGTCCATTCAAGGCAGTGCATTAAAAGGACGTCGATCGTAGCAATCCACGTTGTCGTTGTGCAAATCTAAAACTCCCTATATGATAGCACGAGGACTGTGGAATCTCTCTTGCGCGTTGCATCTGAAACGATTGACTATACCAGCTTGCTGATCCCCATCACCTGTCCGTGAAACGCGGTGTGAACTATCGATGTCATTGACATTGATATTCACTTCAATGCTTTTTGCGATATCACAAACGATTTCCTGCAGTGCTCTCATTTGGAGATTCCTTGATCCCAATGATGCGTACATTATGTCGTATCGAATACTGCTCCAAGTTATTCATTTCACGGGATACTTCTCAACTCATCTTTGACCCTCTCCACCGACTGCGACACAAGATGGAATTCATGAAGCTTTGCGTCAACGGATACTTCAAGATCATGTAGACGTGCCATCATCTCTTCCCAGGCGCGGATCCAGGGGGGGGGGGGGGGTCGAGCGGGCCTTGGCCTCCCCCCCCCCCCGAAAAAAAAAGGAGAGAGAGAGAAGGAAAAGAAGGGAAAGGGAAAGAGAGAAAGGGAAAAAAAAGAAGAGGAAAAAGAAAAGAGGGAAGAAGGAGATCGGGGGGGGGGGGACAAAAGGACTTGCCTCCCAGGCTGTTGCCTTCCCCCTCTCCCCTCCCCCCCCCACTCAAAAAATAAAAGAGAAGGAAGGAAAGGGAAAGAAAAAAGAAAAAGAGGAGATAAAGGGAAGGACAAAAGAGGAAGATGAAAAGAAAAGAAGGGGGATATCAGTTACATTTTTCGCGCCAATAAGTTGCGGTTCGGGGGGGTGGGGGGGGGGGGGTAAAAGGCCCTAGCCAGTGTCACATTATAATGGGGTATCAAAATATTCTCATCTGACCATGATTAAATGCCTAAAACCCCAAGGGCTCTGCCCCCTGGATTCTACCTAGGGCCCTAAGACGGGGCCTTAGATGCTCATCTAACGGTCATTTAATGCCTAAAACCCCTGAATTCTGGGGGCTCTGTCCCCTGGACCCCACGCCTAATAGTGTCCTGCCAGTGTCACAAATAATAGGTATCAATATGCTCATCTGACCGTAATTAAATGCCTAAAACCCCTGAGCTTCCGGGGGCTCTGCCCCCTGGACCCAACCAAGAGCCCTTAGGCGGGCCCCTTGATTCTCATCTGACCGTAATTGAGTGCCTGAATCCCTTGAGATTCTGGGGCTCCGCCCCCTGAACCCCAAGCCAACTAGTGACCTGCCACTGTAACAATTAGGTATCAAAATAATGCTCATCTGACCGTAATTAAATGCCTAAAACTCCTGAACTTCCGGGGCTCTACCCCCTGGACCCAGCCTAGGGCCCTAAGGCGGACCCCTGAATGCTAATCTGACCGTAAATTAAAACCTTAAACCCCTGAGCTTCCGGGGCGGACAAGGTATCAACATATGTTCATCTGACCGCAGGCGCGTATCCAGGGGGCGGTGGGGTGGTCCCCCCATAAACGCCGGCCAAAAAAAGAGAGGAGTGAAAAGGAAGAGGACTTAGGAAGAAAAGTGAATAGACAAAGAACATTTTTGAAATTCAGACAAGGATTAAGAGTCGAGAACGGTACAACGAATCGTTTTCCTTTCTCTAATGAATTAATGAAACGTCAAAGCTTCCGCGCTTTGCGCGGGGGAGGGGAGGGGGAACTGAATTCAGACGAGGATAATTTTCGAGAACGGTACAACGAATCGTCTTCTTTCTATAATAATTTAATGAAACGTCGAAGCTTCAGCGGAAGGGGGGGGGGGGGGGGAATTAATTTAGACAAGGATTAAGAGTCAAGAACGGTACAACGAATCGTCTTCTTTCTCTAATGATTTAATGAAACGTAAAATCTTCCGCGCTTCGCGCGAGAGGGGGGAACTGAATTTAGACGATGATTAAAAGTCATAACGGGACAACGATCGTCTTCTTTCGCTAATGATTTAATGAAACGTCAAAGCTGCCGCGCTTCGCGCGGGAGGGAGAAACTGAATTTAGACAAGGATTAAGAGTCCAGAACGGTACAACGAATCGTCTTCTTGCTCTAATATTTTAATGAAACGTCGAACCTTCCGCGCTTCGCGCGGGAGTCGGGGAGGGGGGGGGGAAACTGAATTCAGACGGGGATAATTTTCGAGAACGGTAGAACGAATCGTCTTCTTTCTATAATAATTTAATGAAACGTCGAAGCTTCCGCGCTTTGCGCGGAAGGGGGGGAATTAATTTAGACAAGGATTAAAAGTCAAGAACGGTACAACGAATCGTCTTCTTTCTCTAATGATTTAATGATACGTAAAATCTTCCGCGCTTCGCGCGAGAGGGGGGGGGGGAACTGAATTTGGAAGATGATTAAAAGTCATAACGGGACAACGAATCGTCTTCTTTCGCTAATGATTTAATGAAACGTCGAAGCTTCCGCGCTTCGCGCGGGAGGGAAAAACTGAATTTAGACAAGGATTAAGAGTCGAGAACGGTACAACGAATCGTCTTCTTTCTCTAATGATTAAAATGAAACGAAAAAGCTTGGGGGAAACTGAATTTAGACGAAGATTAAGAGTCGTAAACGACACAACGAATTGTCTTCTTTCTCTAATAATTTAATGAAACGTCGAAGCTTCCGCGCATCGCGCGGTAGGGGTGGGGAGGGGGAAACTGAATTTAGACAAGGATTAAGAGTCGAGAACGGTGCAACGAATCGTCTTCTTTCTCTAATGATTTAATGAAACGTAAAAGCTTTCGCGCTTCTCGCGGGATGGGGGAAAACATAATTCAGACGAGGATTATTTTTGGGAATGGTACAACGATTCGTCTTCTTTCTCTAATAATTTATTGAAATGTCAAAGCTTCCGCGCTTCGCGGAGGAGGGAGGGCAAAACTTGCCCCTCCCTGCACCCACCCACCCCTAATTACGTCACTGCTGGTCACCATTACGTACCAATATTTGGCTCGCATAATTGCAAATTTGGGCCTCCCCCCCCTAAGAAATCCTGGATCAGCGCCTGTCTCCCCCCCCCCACCCCCACTCAGTGTTATAGGGTATACGCATAATGCATGTTCCCTCCTTTTGAAAACACCCCCTAAGTCCGGTGAGTAAAACGGGCTTTTGTGTACTACGAGCCGGACTTTGGTGCCTGAAAAGTACCGTTTTACCTCCCTTTGAAAGCACCCCCCCCCTCTATCTCAGGACTGCCAACATTTCTGAATCCCCCTTTCGCCGGCTTTTCGCTGGCTACCCCCCCCCAAATCCGGAACACTGCTAAATGTACCCCCCCCCCTCCAATTTCAGGTGAGCTCTAGTCGATCGAGGGGTACTGGGGGCCAATGTTTTTACCTTTCAAAATGAAATAATCCTGAAAGCTCAAAGCTAGCAGGAATTTCAGGAATTTGATCCCGGGATTTGATCAATTTTTCTATGATATTCAAGATATTTTATAACCCCCTTTTTACATTTCTCAGGAGTCCAAAGAGAGAGAGAAAAAAAACACACCCCCTTTTTAAAGAAATCTCCGGGTGAAAAGTCAAATGTACCCCTTTTTTTTACAGTTCTCGGGCCGGATTTTGTCGCGCGAAAAAGTAACCCTTTCCTGGAGATTTTAGGAACGCGCATGCGGTCCCTCCGACCCCGAAGTGTGTGTGTGTGTGTGGGGGGGGGGGGTAGATGAAGAGTGAAGCTCCAGACCTGGCCTGTTCAAGACTTACAGTGGCTGTTTGTCTCTTCAGTTATTTAAAGGTAAGCCTGTACACATTCTTATTATTTTTTATATTTGAGAAAGGATTTGGCTGAGGAAATTAAAGAATTCATTTGCCCGTATTCTGAAGTCAGGTTTAGATAAACCCAGGTTTAACTAAGCCAGACTTCAGGTCTAAGTATCATTTCAGTTTCTGAAAGCCAGGTTTAAGTCTAAAACCCAGGTTTAAAGTTAAGCCAAGGTTTAACTACCATGGAGATGTAGTCTGCTTCTACTGCACATGCTCAGTACAGCTCATCCATTTTCAAGGGTAGCTGATATAGGCTTTTTTATAGCTGGATTTCGTGCTGCAAATTTAATAATTTCAATTCAAAATATTCGACATAAACAAATCTCTTTCGAAGCAACCATTGAACATTAATAAATTTTTTTATGACTTGATTTTTTGTTTTGTTTTACCCTTTGATTTATTGTTAAACTGCTGAAAAAGTCTGAATCGAGGTTGAATTGATCTTTACGAATAATAAATAATACAAAAATCGGGATTCTACCATTTCTGCATGCCCAGATTAGTCAAAACTTCCAGAACATCATAAAAATGCTCTAAATAAGATTTAGTTGACTAAAAGAGAAACTAAAAATGATAAAAAATACCTTCTTGATGCAAAATAACTAGTTTAAAGTCAACATTGCTGAAGCTCATTTGTTTGGTTTTTAGTTTTTTTTAAGGACAATGGAATCCTTTTTCGTACCGACGCACAGTGGGCCAGAATCGCCTCAAAGCAAGCCAAAATTCAAAATTGGCGAATGTGAATTTTTTTATTTTTTTCATTCGCTTGGGGAAGAAAACATTCTAAAGAATATTTTTCCACACATATTTTAATATTTAGCGAGTTTTAAAAGTGTCATATACCCCTGTGAACATGGGAAAATCTATATGTTGCTCCAAAAATGATAAAAGTGGCAACTTTACAATAAGTGTTGAGAATTTATGAAGGGAAAAGCAATCAACTTGATACTGCGTGCACTTCTTGCCTATTGGTAACCCAATTAGAAAATACAATGATCAAATTTATAAAAGCTTCATTTTGGGAAAAATGAGCATTAAATTTCACACAAAAAAAAGAAAAAATTGCAATTTTTTATAAAAGTAGCATGTTTATTAGGATTCTGGCCGATTCCCGCAGTGATGTTAATCTCAAAATGTCCGCCCAAACCTAAGGTTTCCATGTATGCATGGGTGTCGATCCCGGGGGGGGTGGGGGGGATATATCCCCCCCAATATTTCAGGTGGGGGGGATGGCCTGTACAATCATCCCCCCCAATAATTCACCATAAAATTATTTTTTTAAATGAAGAGAAAAATTAATGATGAGAGTCCGATGAGAGTAGTTAATTGTTATTACTCGCAAGATGACCATCAATATACACATTTTGCTATCTCATTTTCATAATACATACATTATATACGAAGTTAATAAGACAACCGTATATGAGACAAGAATAAATTGAATTCTCGCTCATACGGCTTCATCAGGAATTGATGAATTTATTCAATTTGTTCAATCAACAGCATATCATAGAAATGCAGTGCGCCAAATGCAAAGACGCAGCATCAAAAGCAACGAGCTAAATGTTAAGCGCGAAGCACAAAAGTAGCAATCTGCAATGCACATCAGACAATCCTGGACAGTGTAAACATAGATGAACTCTGTGACGATTTCGTGATGAGATCGGAGACAAAGAGAAAGATTTTCGGACATTAGTATGACTTATAAAATAGTTCACTAGTTGTTATGTTGTTTCCGTTCACCCTTTTTAAAATTCACGTCATTGTATCTTTATTTTTATTTTTTTCACTCATTTTATTTCCTGATATTTCCTAAAACATTTTTCATTTTTGGAGAAAGATTATTATGTCACAACTTATTTTCAGTTGGGAAACTGAATTCAGACAAGGATTAATATAGAG
Organism: Strongylocentrotus purpuratus; assembly: GCF_000002235.5. Classification (NCBI taxonomy): domain Eukaryota; kingdom Metazoa; phylum Echinodermata; class Echinoidea; order Camarodonta; family Strongylocentrotidae; genus Strongylocentrotus; species Strongylocentrotus purpuratus. The sequence continues at coordinate 23,149,210 of NW_022145595.1, forward strand.
AACAGTACAATGAATCGTCTTCTTTCTCTAATAATTTAGCGAACAGGGCAAAGCTGTTAGGGGGGCAACTGAATTCAGACGTGGATTAAGAGTAATAATCAAATGAAACGTCAAAGTACACGATACAACTAATCGTCTTCTTTTACTAATAATTTAATAAAACGTGAAAGCTTCCGCGCTACGCGCGGAATGGGCGAAAGTGAATACAGACAAGGATAAAGAGTAATAATTTATTGAAACATTAAAGCTTCCGCGCTTCGCGCGGTAGGGGGGAAACTGAATTCATGAAGGACACGATACAACAAATCGTCTTCTTTCTCTAATAATGTAATAAAATGTGAAAGCTTCCGCGCTTCGCGCAGGATTGGGTAAAAATGAATTCAGACAAGGATTAAGAGTCGAGAATGGTACATAGAATCGTCTTCTTTCTTTAATAATCTAATGAAACGTCAGAGCTTCCGCGCTACGCGCGGGGGAAGGGGAACTTGATTCAAACAAGGATTAAGAGTCGAGAATGGTACATCGAATCGTCTTCTTTCTCTAATAATTTAGTGAAACGTCAAAGCTTCCTCGCTTTGCGGGGGGGGGGGGGGGACTCCCCCTCCCTGCACCCAACCCCCTAGGAACCGCGCTTCGTGTGCTAACTACCGCCCCCCTTAAATTAAATCCTGGCTACGCGCTTGGGAGGGGTGCAACTTGCCACACGCTTCTACCACTTGGTTGCTTTGATCCATTGCCGAAAATATTTTGGCACCTATCATCCCCCCCAACCACGGATACAAATCGACACCCTTGCATGTATGGTATTTCTTTTTGCGAGAATTTGCTACACTGCATGTGCAGGCGCTTTTCCTCCCCACGTCCATCGATTATTATTAGGCATAATCGGTACACATTTGTAGGGGAGGAAGGGAGGAATCAAAGTGCGCCAAAACTCATTTTTGGTGATTTATTTCTCTTCAATTCTCTTCTTGACCAGTTGAACTGTAATACATTGAAGAATACCTCAGTAAAATATTTAATTCCGGTAAGCACAACTAGGGAATAAATTTACTCCTTCAAACAGCAAAATTCTACATATTCACAGTTTTAGTGCAAAAGTGACTATTTTATAAAACTTTCAATTTAACATGAAGTTCTTAAGTTATTGATATGAAATTGCTCTCACATATTCCTGATAGTTTATTTCCTTGCATGAATTGGTTAAAATGTATAGAAACACAATCTTCATGATATATATTAAAGGTTAATTCACTGAAAAATTGACTATATAATTATCCATGTTTTTTATAAATCAATAAATCCAGATTTCCGCAGAGTTCCGCTTATATTTCAATACCACCATTTTGTCTGATGTCTAAGCTTTAAGGTGATACCAAATTTGGCTGCCCGATCTTGCCCGTTGTCATGTTAGAGCCGATTCCCCTTGCCACATTGTCCCGAAAAATATGTTTGTTTTTTAGTCCGCGGCTGAATCATGAAGGATTCGCGGTCATAGATCACGGCGCTTGGGGGCGCGTGACACTTGTTCTGACACCGCGGACCAAAATAAACACATTTTCGGGGCAATGTTGCAAAGAAAACGGCTCTAACATAATAACGGGCACAATCGGGCAGCCAAATCTGGTATCAACTTAAAGCTTATTATCAGAGAAAATGTTGGTAATACCATTTAAGCGGAAATCCCTGAACATCCAAACATTTCCTATGGATTTATAGAAAATAAATCCCCAGGAATTAGTTTTGGCACACTTTGGTTCCTCCCTGGCCCACTGTGCGACGTGTCGGGTATCATGACCCCCTTCTCGGTCACCGTACGCGCATTCATTCGTACAAGTACGTACACACGGTTTAGAAATATTGCATTGTACTAAAAAAAAACGCTCAAAATTCGACCATATTATATGAGCTTTAATGTTGACTTTGGACTAGTTATTCTGCATCGAGAAGGTATTTGTGATCATTTATCTTTTAGTCATTTTAATCTTATTTAGGTCTAGATAATTATAGACCTCTAGTGCATCTTTCGGGGCATCTTTAGGATGTTCTGGATGTTTTGACATCATAATATTAATAGACTAGGTCAAGGCGCGCCTAATCGGTCTAGACTAGATATAGGCCTCGGGCAGAAATTGTAGAATTAGATCTAGATTCTACCCAAAACTAGTACTAGGTCTAGGTCTATAGAGTTCCGGCTTAATACACTCGTTGGCTCTTAATTAGACTAATCCATGATTGTCTTATAAATTGAGATTTAGCTCTTCATTAATTTACTCTAATTCTAATCCAACCTTAGGCCTACAGTTTAATTTTAACTCGCATTTGTTTACATCATTGGGACGCAATTCGAAAATGTGTATTGCACTCACAGTTTCAAAACTATGTGAGCATAACGTCAAACTAAAGGTATGGGGCTACTATATTTATTTTCCTCTGCAACAAAGTGATACGTGTTGATTTACTTTGGCAACTTTTTAGTTTCAAGGGTTGTCGTACTATACAAATCACACAATCTTATATAAAATATAAAATCTTAAGACTTTTTAAATATTAGGCATACAGATTCAATAAGCAAATGAAGTCTCCAAATTAATGTTCACACTTGCCGAAGGCATAAAATCGCAAGGCCCACTTTCATCCGCGAGCGATGTGTGTGTCTCTTAAAAGCCTAGAGGTCTAGATCTAGACCTAAAAAGATTAAAATGATTAAAAGAGAAATGAACACAAATACCTTATTGATGCAGAATAACAAGTCCAAAGTCAACATTGAAGCTCATAAGTATGGTCGAATTTTAAGCGTTTTTTTTTTTTAGGACAATGCAATACATTTTTGTAAACTGTGTGTACGTACCAGTGGCGTAGGTAGGTTCGTACACCTGGGGGGGGGGGGGGGGGGGGGGATGACTCAGGGGCGGATCTAGCTTTTTGCTAAGGGGGGGGGGGGGTTGACCAAAATAATGACGATGCGGAGCATCGTCCACGAGCCGCGAAGTGGCGAGCCGATTTTTTTTGGGGTGTTTATTTGAACCCCGTAAGTGATGTTTTCCTGGCATCTATTAACACAATGGAGACCATAAAAAGCAGTGCATGATAACGTCTTTTTAAATCAAGTAACAGTTAAATACACAGTTATATCCAGAGTTATCATGTGTTTGGTTAAGTTACCAGATGAGTTGAATATCTTCTCACAATATTTGCGCTTGAAAGGGTTTCTCTCCAGCGTGCGTTCTTTTTTATTTCTTTTTTCTTTTTTTTTAAAATATTTTTTTTCCTTTTTTGTTTTGTTTGTTTTTTGGGCCGCCCAAGGGGGGGGGGGGGTTTAAACCCCTAACCCCCCCCCCCCCCCCCCCCGTAGATCCGCGCCTGTTTAATCTTGTGGTTTGGAAACCACAAGATAACCACAAAATACTTGTAAGATTTTCTTTTTTTTACCGTCTGAATTGGCTTTCACCGTGTGAATGCTGCTAATAACAATAAACACTATTACAATAATGATGAGGATTATTATTATCATCATAATTATTATTATTATTAATATTATAATTGTTATCATTATTATTATTACTATTATTATCATCATTATGACTTATTAAGTAAGCAAATATCATTCCCCAAAACCTGGGGGGGATGATTGTACATGCCATCCCCCCCACCTTGTGAGGTGGGGGGGGGGGGATGCATCCCCCTCATCCCCCCCCCCCCGTTGTCTACGCCCCTGGTACGTACGAATGAATGACATGCGCGCACGATCGAATGCATGATATGCGCGCACGGTACGGTGACCGAGAAGGGGGTCACGTTACCCGACTCGGTTCGAAAAAGAATTGCATTTGTCCTAAAAATAAAACAAATGAGCTTCAGCAATGTTGACTTTGGACTAGTTATTCTGCATCAAGAAGGTATTTTTTATCTTTTTTAGTTTATCTTTCAGTCATCTTAATCTTATTTAGAGCATTTTTATTACGGGTCTGGAAGTTTTGACTAATCTGGACATGCATAAATTGTAGAATTAGTTCTACCGATTTTTTTATTGATTATTTATTTGTTCGTAAAGATCAATTCCACCTCGATTCAGACTTTTTCAGCAGTTTTACAATAAATCAAAGGCCGTAAAACAAAACAAAAAAATCACGCCATAACGTTCAACGGTTGCTTCGAAAGAGATTTGTTTGTGTCGAATATTTTGAATTGAAATTTTTAAATTTGCAGCACGAAATCCAGCTATAAAAAAGCCTATATCCGCTACCCTGGAAGATGGGTGAGGTGTAATGAGCATGTGCCGTAGAAGCAGACTACATCTCTATGGTAGTTAAACCTTGGCTTAACTTTAAACCCTGGGTTTTAGACTTAAAGCTGGGTTTAACTAAACCTTGATTTCAGAACCTGAAATGATACTTAGACCTGAAGTCTGGCTTAGTTAAACCTGACTTCAGAATACGGGCCACCCTGGCCCGTATTTTGAAGTCAGGTTTAACTTTAAACCTAGGTTTAAGTCTAGTCTAAGCCTCGCCTAACTCTCAGATTTAAACCTAGGTTTAAGCCTGGTCTAACTCTGTGGAAATTGTACACATATTTAAACCTGGGGTACACCTAGTTTAAGTCTGGCTTAGGTCAGGTCTAACTATTCGTTGGATATTCAGAGGAGAAGAAGACACCATTAAAAGGCATTGCGACGAATTATTGCAAATAATGAGACCGGAGAGACCTCTTGTGGAAATAAAAGAACCTTTCACAATCATGGCGACGATGATTTTTTTGCATCGCTGTCGTTTTTTAAATACCAATCAAACAGCGATTTGCACTGACTCTAACACTAGAGAGACACACACATCGCTTGCGGATGAAAGTGGGCCTTGCGATTGTATGCCTTCGACAAGTTTGAACATTAATTTGGATACTTCATTTGCTTATTGAATCTTTATGCCTAATATTTTCTAAGTCTTAAGAAATAAGATTTTATATTTTATATATTATAAGATTGTGTGATTTGTATAGTACGACAATCCTTGAAACTAAAAAGTTGCCAAAGTAAATCAACACGAATCACTTTGTTGCAGAGGAAAACAAATATAGCCCTATACCTTTAGTTTGACGTTATACTCACTAGTTTTGAATCTGTGAGTGCAATACACATGTTCGAATTGCGTCCCAACGATGTAAACAAATGCGAGTTAAAATAAAACTGCAGGCCTAAGGTTGGATTAGAATTAAGAGTAAATTAATAAAGAGCTAAATCTATATTTATAAGACGATCATGGTTAAGTATAATTAAGAGCCAACGAGTGTATTGCGCCGGAACTCTAGACCTAGTCTAGTAGAGTTTAAGGTAGAATCTAATTCTACAATTTCTGCCCTAGATCTGCCCACAATTGCTTTACGTTGCGGCCTATGGAGGTTTCGTGCGTAAGCCTTTTTGTATAGAATACGCGGGAGACACAAATTTTGGGGTAATTTGGGAGGGCCCAAAAAGTATAAATAGGGGTCCCTTTCGCCAGTTTGGGCACTTGTTTTTGGAGACAGAACCAAGTTGGTCAGAACCTTCACCCTTCTCAGAGTGACAGTATACAGTACAGATTACAGCAGTTCCTACTTTCCCCATATAGACTTTAGACTTGAGCATATAGCTTTGTGAGTACTTCTTATCTTTAATAGATAATACTGAATTCAATTCAAGGGTTTACAGTGAGATGGTTATGATATGATATGGACAGCAAAACCAAAGTCTCCCTCTTATTCTTTTACAGACTTGAATTAAATATTACAGGTCTATGAAAGATTGTGGAATTATTTATGTATTGTGACGCGGGACGCAAAACACCTTCTCAACAAATGAGTCTCAATAGAAATTGCTGCCACCACATGGTGATATAGGGACATGACCCCTGGATCAACTGAGGTTTCTTCCAGTTGATCCCAATCTAAATGGAAAACTACGTCACTATATGAATTGTCTTTCCTTGTGACGTAACAATACGAGACTGCAAGAGAGTTAATTATGCATAGAAAATGGGGGGAAAGGATCGTCGCTGATTGGCTAATAGTAATGCGTGTCTAGTACCATTCAATCAGACACCATGCGCCCATGCTACAAATTAGGAGCCATTCGTCTTAGTGTGCTCAAGAAATCCCGACAGAATTCACCAAGATGTACCTTATGATGCATTCAGCTTCTTGTAGATTAAAAAGGAACAAGTCAAGAAATACTGGTAAATATTCTGTACTCTGATACTCTGTCTAATTGTTTATTCTGAACCATAACTTTTCAGAGTTTAACTCTAAATTCACATATAGATATAAAATGTAATTACTAAATCAATACATGGCGGTGAACTAGCAGGAAGAAAAGGGGGGGGGGTGGTGGTGGCAGGGGCGGATCCAGCCGGCGTCAAGGGGGGGGGGGCCCAATTTGTTAGAAAATATTGAGCGGCGCGTCAGCGCCGCGTTCCGCGCTTGCGCGGACAGGGGGATTTTGAGGGGGGATGTGTCCCCATGAAAAGCTGAAGAAAAATCGAATTTGTAAACTCAATTTGTGCGATTTGGTGTATACTTTTTGCCAGGATATCATTTAAAATCTGTGACTTTTTCAAGCATAAATTTATGATAGGAGGAAAAGACTGTAAACACAAGAAGTGGGACTATGTGTGCAGTCCGCATAGTACCCCGTTGTGACAAAAAGTCCTTAGGACACCGGTATCTCTAGGCAGGCGCGTACGCAGGGGGGGGGGGGGGGTTAACCCCCCCTTTAGTTTTTTTTATGTGTGTATTTTAGAACAACCCCCCCCTTCGGCAATTTTTTTTTTAAATGTCCTCTTACCACCCCCCCCCCGCTTATTCAGCGGCCTTTTTATTTCATTTCTAAACAAGATCTTCAATTGCAACAATGTTGACAACCACAATTGACACGGTACAGATTCCTAATACCTCGGGTAACACTTGATTGTCAAAATCAGTCAGTACAAGACTAGCGCAGCAGTTGTGATGGGCATGCAGCAATAACTTGATTCGGTCTGCAGCTTGAAACACCTCACATCAGGCCCCAGTGAACGTTTTACAAAGTAGGTGGGGGGGGGGGCTAAAGTATTTATGAACAGGTAGAGCGTAGCGTAAATTGACGTAGGGTCCAGGGGCGGCGCCCCTGGAAGCTCCAAGGTTTGAGCAGGCCAGGGCCAAAGGAGGTCATTCAAAGGGTGTGGGGGGGCATCAACAGTAAAGGGCAATTTCCGGGAGAAAGGGGCACCTACTAAGGGAAACCTCAAAGCGAAAATTTACAGTTTTTTAGACATTGGTATATACCCCTACATTGTGATTACAGTGATGATTTCAATGTCTGTTTTTCTCTCCACATGGTCCATGCTGTTCAAGCATCACACTTTTACTTTGTAGTTGGTTTGTGATGGTAAGAATAATTTTTGCGAGCGAGCGAAGCGAGCGAGCAAAAAATTTGGACTTTTGAGGTCGCAGTTAAAAAAATTACATCTTATAAAGAAGAAAAAAAAATCCTGATGGGGTTTTAAGCACAATCTTATCATGAAAGACTGAAAAGATCATAATTATATCAACTTTAAATACGAGCGAGCGTAGCGAGCCACACTTGGGTGAAATTAAAGAAAAGTTCCTCTTAATCCCTTTAAATTAGGAGCACTTTTTATGGGGAAAGGAAAATGGGGCACATATCCAAAGGGGAAATGACACTTATTTGAAATGAAAAAGAGCACATGTCAAAGTAAAAAGGGGAATTACCAGAGGTGAAAATAGGGCACTCCTCGCACTTAATAAGGGGCACTCACCAGAGATGAAAATAGGCACTTATGATAACGGCAATTTTCAGAAGAAAAATGGCACTAATCAGAGATAAGAAGGGGCACTTATTACAGAGTTAAAGGGGGCACCTCTCAGAATTTAATAAGGGCATGCACTCATCGGAGATGAAAAGGGGCACGTATAAGAAAGAACCAAATCTCACGCACACATTATGCAAAAGAGGTGAGTAATTACGTCCTGCAGGACACAATACAAATCCCAGGTTGGTTTCCGGAAGCTGGAGAAGAATCCTTTTCGCATCGTATACTGATTTTAATTTTTAATGATTTACGCATCTATCCAATCTGTCCATATAGTGTAACAGTAACAACCCATCTGTGACACTAATAAACGATGTGCATGAGACTAATTTTATTCGGTATAATTTACATATAATAAATATTATGGGCAGATTGAAAAAGAAAAAATTAGACTGACAGGTCGTCTTCTGTGCACCTGTTCACCTGAATGCAGTGTTTTTACCCAGATTCTGGCGATAAAAATGGGTAATTTTCTGAATAAATCGGGCCTTTACGACCACTTTTACGGAACTAATTTTATGAATCCGCGAACTGCCGAATTTGGAAGCTTTGCCGACATGCTTCACGATGCCTCCGTGTTTTTACTTTTCGCATTTGCTTTTTTGTCGTGCTTTTTTCCTTGATTACGCTTGCTAAGTCGCGCTTATATGTAGATAAAATATGTGGTCTCGCATTTTGCAGGAAAAAAAAGTTTTTTTTCCGGGGCCTTGCCCTTGGTTGGTTTCTTTCTATTTCTCTTTAAAATACTTTTTCAAATAAGAAGGGGGGGGGGGGGGCTCGAGCCCCGCCATACCGCGGACCCTGTACAGTGTGTAACAGCATGATGATTTGACAGATGGACCTGAAGTTAACCGAGTCCTGAAATACTTTTGAACGTTATAATTTGTACGCCCTAGTGTAGAGAGTTCATCGGCATTTTGTTTCTATCATAATATATAGGCCTAAAACACGAATTAGGGCTAGTTTTGACCTGAAAACAACCCAAAGCTCGGCGCATGTCCAGCTGAACCGCGGGAGCTTGGCCTATATACGAATAGGTGAGGGCCCTGGGTCCACTCCTAACTCGTGTTTTAGCCCTTCTTTCTTCCCTTTTCTTTTCCTTTCCTTTTCTTTCCTTTCCTTTTTTTCTGGGGTGGAGGGGGGGGGGGGGCCGGGGAACTAGTGCCACCGCCTAAGACTAAACATGCATTGATTATGATATCTAGTAAGCATTTATGAATACATGTATTTTAATTCCAATTCTGTACACATTTATGACCGAAAGGTCTAGACTTAGAATATTTCCTAAACAGTTACCAAAAGATCCATACTTAGAATATTTTAAAAGTGCAAGTGACCGAAAGGTCTACACTTGTCATATTTTTAGAGTAACGAGTGACCAAGATTCACTCTTAGAGTATTTGTCTTAGTAGTAAATAACCAATGACCGAAAGGTTTTGACTTAGAATATTTTTGAAATAACAAGTTACCAAAAGTTTACACTTAGAATAATTAGGCAGTGCAGGTTACCGGAAGGTCTACACTTAGAGTTAGAATATTTGTATGTAGGTCTATATTCTACAAACATATTGAACAAGGTAAAAGTTTATGTTTAAAGGCAATTTTGAGACACACTTAACTCTTCCAGTTAGCTTAGTCAGAAGACTAAGATTTAAGATGTCAAAGTATTAACATATTAAAATATTAAAATTATTAAAGTGTGAAAAATCCATCAATTTCCAACCAGTAAAGGTCTGAATAAATAATGCCAGGGTCCCAGACCGTGCAGTACAAACGAGGACATATGTTCCTCCCACACATGTTGTTCAGTTCTATAATAAATAATTATATACAAGGATGCAATGAATGAGTTGTCTTTTCTGTCTAAGTCCTATCAGAGCCAAAACAGTGACACTTAGAATATTTCAGAAGTTTAAGTAGACTCTAGAGACCGAAAGGTCGACACTTAGAATAATTTGGACATTTCAACATATTTCAATAAGCACACAAATAATTCCAGAATTCAGTCTGAAAATATCACATCATACACCTTATACATCAATATTATTATCTCCATTAGATATGAAAGTACTGAAGAACTATATCAGTAATTATATTACCAACGATCCAAATCTAAAATCGGAACTTGTATATCGAATTCAATTTCCTCCTAAAATCCCACATTTAGATAATAAATTCATTGAATCAGTAAAAACTGCATTCCATTTTAATATTCAATCTTCCCTTTAATTATTCCTATTTAATTTGAATAAAATTGGTACTTACAATGCTTCTTTGGGTGAAAGCTGAGAAGAGAATAAGAATGAATTGAGAACGTCCGAATGGTCTTGCAAAATGGCGATCTGAGAACTTGTGCCAAATTTGTGTCTCCCGCCCCGTATTTATACCCCTCCAATCCGGCAACGTGATTGGTCAAAAGTTCACACATATTTACGCGCCACTTTTAACCAGGCCGACCGGCCAGGCCAGATAACCAAAGATCCTCTGAATAAAATAGCACCCTCTACGTCACATTCAATGCAACTCAAAATCTCTCGCGGGAAGTTTAAAAGGTAAATTCCTGAACGCGCATAGAGTAAAGTACCCGGTAATCGGTCAGCTCCGGTTTTCGGCCAATTGGTTGGATACATGGTAAAATCACTTTAAAATACATCGCATAATAGCATAACACATATCCCACACATACCATACCATGCCAGTGTCACTGAAGAACCACATTTGCAATGAAAAATATATCCTAAAATATCACATTTTAGCGATGTAATCGGCGGTCCCGCTACCCAAATCTGAAAAATCGAGTTTCTTACGCGTGTATGTAAGAAATATGGGTACCATAAAATGAGCTTTATTTCAAGTATTTTTCAGATATAGAGCCCGATTTTGTGCTGGTCGCAAGCTCAAAAGTATCTCATCGCATGTATTAAATCAATGCAGCCGCACACCGCGACGCACACACGATATGTCCGTCTAATTCAGATTCCAACTTCCGATCACCGCTGTGCCTGTATTCGGTCAGGCGAGCACCCGGGAGCTCCGGCGTGGGATACCTGCTCCGCCCGCTTGTGCTATACATCAGCGCGGAAACGCACGGCGCGCGCGAGCGCTTCCTATTGACTTTGTACATGCGGCCGTAAACTGAAACGCTCGGCCGATAACCGGCTCCAAAACAGTGAAAATTGAAATGAATATTGTCATGGCAATTCGTGATTTTTTTTGGGGGATTCTTTTTTTGTTTAAACAATAATAATATTTGCTTCATGATTTGAACAAGAAATGATAATAAATAGGAAGTAAAGAGTCCAATAAATAGGATTTTGTCTTAAGTGGCCGAAAACCGGGTACTTTACTCTACATGTACATTATCTCACAGGAATAATACAAAATAGTTACCAAGGAAATCTAATAATATGAGAAATACCAATGGTGAGTACCTGCTTCCATAACATTATATACATGTATGTGTAATTCTTGAGCATTAAAGTTTAAAAAAAGAGACATGATGTGTCTCACTTTATAAAGAGAGGAATTCCAGTCCCACACATTGTACTTGGTGTGGTAAAAAAAAATTATCTATCGAAAGTTTATTTATCCATCCCATAGAGATATCTCTATGATCCATCCAAATCCATATGAAAGCTAAACATGCATATTTTATTTACCCATCAATTGTTTAATTAAAAGAAAAAGGAGAGGGGTGGGGTCCAAAAACGCCACACTATTTTCGAGATATTTATTGACATTTTAATATGGTCATTTCATGCTCAGGAATGGCATGAATGTGAAATGATTGGAATTAAAGAAGATTGATTATTGTTTTGATAGTGAACATGTTTACCAATTTAAAAGATGTCTTTCTGGAATTTAATAGATGGAATAGTCTATTGTTTATTTATCTAGAATTTAGGAATTAACAGCATTGGTATTTATTTCTTCCTTACATTTTCTTTCATACATGTAGTAAACAAGTAATCACCATGAAAGCTAGGGCGCTAAGATCAGGGGTTACGTAGTCAAGCATACACCCATAAATTGTGTACATTATATTCATTACTTGTATATTTATATTTATATTTAGGCTAATGAATTGTACTTAGGAAGTGCATTGACTAATTATATATGTAGATTTGAGATTAGTGCAGCCACGATATGCATAATTAATTTGATGGCAATTGTTTGTAAATAACCTTAATTTAAATCAGTATTACATTGTACATGCTTACCTTTCAAGACATAGGTACCTGTAGATATACAATTCTAATACAGACATATCTTAATGTACTTAAGTAGGTGTAGACTAAAGTAGAACTAGTAGTAGTAGCCATAATTTAATGAACTAAGTAACTATGTCAGTAAACAGGCATAAAGGAAGTTATTAATGTGTCCCAAGTTACGACATCGGATTGTTGGTTTGGAAGTTGTTCTTATTTAATGTCCACTAAGACAGTTAGGGACGTGCTAGGATTTTGTATACAATCCTAATGCTTAGTTGGGTACCGTGAGAGAATATTCTTGAACCCGTAGTAGTATAGACCTCTAGTGCATCTTTAGGATGTTCTGGATGTTTTGACATCATAATAATTATAGATGTCTAGATCTAGACTAGGCAGTAGGCGCGCCTAATCATACTCATCATAGGCAGGCCTAGATCTAGGTCTAGAAATTGTAGAATTAGATCTAGATGCTACCCAAAACTCTAGTACTAGGTCTAGAGTTCCGGCTTAATACGCTCGTTGGCTGTTAATTAGACTAATCCATGATTGTCTTATAAATATAGATTAAGCTCTAGAGGTCTAGGATTTACTCTAAACTCTAATCCAACCTTGCAATTTTATTTTAACTCGCATTTGTTTACATCATTGGGACGCAATTCGAAAATGTGTATTGCACTCACAGTTTCAAAACTACGTGAGCATTACGTCAAACTAAAGGTAGGCCTATGGGGCTACTATAGTCTAGACTTCTAGATCTATTTGTTTTCATCTGCATAAAGTGATACGTGTTGATTTACTTTGGCATTTTTTTAGTTTCAAGGATTGTCGTACTATATAAATCACAAAATACGGGCCAGTACATGTATCATTAGACTATATGGCCCGTATTTTGAAGTCAGGTTTTAACTTTAAACCAAGGTTTAAGTCTAGTCTAACTCTGTGGAAATTGAACACATATTTAAACCTGGGGTAGACTCTACACCTAGTTCAAGTCTGTCTTAAGTCAGGTCTAGATCTAACTATTTGTTGGATATTCAGAGATGAAGAAGACACCATTAAAAGGCATTACGACGGATTATTGCAAATAATGTGACCGGAGAGACCTCTTGTGGAAGAAAAGAAACCTTTCAAAATCATGGCGACGATGATTTTTTTTTTGCATCGCTGTCGTTTTTAAATAGGCAAACAAACAGCGATTTGCACTTGCTAGCTCGCTGACTCCAACACACCCATCGCGTGCGGATGATGAAAGTTGGCCTTGCGATTTTATGCATTCGACAAGTTTGAACATTAATTTGGATACTTCATTCGCTTATTGAATCTTTATGCCTAATATTTTCTAAGTCTTAAGATTTTATATTTTATATAAGATTGTGTGATTTATATAGTACGACAATCCTTGAAACTTAAAAATTGCCAAAGTAAATCAACACGTAGACCTATCACTTTGTTGCAGATGAAAACAAATATAGTAGCCCCATACCTTTAGTTTGACGTAATGCTCACGTAGTTTTGAAACTGTGATTGAGAGCAATACACATTTTCGAATGCGTCCGTAAACTTCTACTTCTATGGTGATACTCATCAACGCCTGTTCAGCATCATGAGGATAAAGCATAGACCCTAGAGTTGTATAATTATACAGCTCTATGCGGTACAGTTCCTGAAAAGGGAACTAAATTGTTTCAAGAGCCACCTTGAACTGCTCCAAAGAGGGCAGTTCAACGATGATTTGAGGTAGCTCGTCCCAGTCCTTAAAGACCTTGACCGGAGCGTACACAACCATACATCCACAGACGGCTAATGAAACACAAAATACAAATACAAGAAAGAAAAAATTAAATACCCTTTCATTACTGAGAAAAATGAAAATTACAGTACAACTGCCGCCCCCTCCCAAATTCGCCTCGGTCAAGAGCCCCCGCGCCGCACGGACTTGGGTGACGTCATTTCGTGTAGACTCGAATTGTTTGCTATAATTCTTCGCCGCGCGATGTTCGAGATCTACATTGATTTTGCGTACCGTGAATCCTTTCTGCTTTTTATCGATTGAAGTTTGAGAAGTTTTGAGAAGTCTTTCTAAAGAAAATGGCTACCCCAGTCGTCAGGCCAGATGCACAAGATGATTTAGTTATGGAATTTGAGTGTGAGGAGGATGGCAGTTGCGGGGAAAGCGGTGAAAATGACAGTGTCAGTGGTACTGGTAGTAGTGACAGTCCGGACAGTGGCAGCAGCAGTGATACCGACAGCGATGCAAGTGATGCAGACGCCGGAGAACACGGGCGTATCGTCGAGTGGGAGTATGAGCCTTTACCTCGTGGTGAACCTGGGCAAAATGTTGGCGATGCTGGAAGGGCCAACAACGCAAATCGGCTTTATGAAAATGTCGAGGATTGGTAATTAAGACTTATAAGCTTATTGAATTTGTTGTGCATTCTAAATATTTATTCCCCCCAAAAATTGAAATCAAATACCGTAGATCTCTAGACTCGGTCATAAAAATGGCATGTCTAATTCTAAAGTTAACTTGTTAGAATGATTCTCTAGATCTATGTCTGCGCACCTAAAATTCGACCTCGATTTCATTACACAGTAAGATATTATTTTTAGAATCATCATTGTTATTCCGTTCTTCATATTCTAATGATTTTTACTGAAACAAAAAAACTCGACAAATTATTCACAATAACAATTTTTTTAAACGAATTTCAGACGGGCTCGTCATTTTGTGTAGCAAAACTGAAAAGTGCCCATGTCTGCGCACTCACTATTTTGCACGCAATTCAATCAAGCACAGTGAAGTTTCATACCAGGGACAACCCCCTGTTCAGACTTTTCTTTTTTGACAATGATTGAAATTTTCAGGGTGGCAAATGAAACTTGCTAAAACTCATTTTTAATCTTCCCAATTATTTTCACAAATTTTGGTATCTAAATGAATTGTTGAGGTTAAGATTGAAAATTGGTGTCAGTTTGATGTTTTGTTTTATAAATATCGCGCATTTACGTGGGTGCGCAGACATAGGCCCTGCCTTGGGCACTCTTACCATACTACGACTACGAGAACGATGTCATTTTTATATTTATCAGGAAGCTGTAATAAAATATTTATAAAATTATAGTAGGTGTATTGATTTTTGTTTGAATCTTTCTGTATTTCAAGGTGTACATGTGGAAGATGTCATGTGCCTCCATCTTTCAATGAAGGTGATTGTGTCTGTTGTCAGGAAATTGCAGAGGTCAAGGCAGAGGCTGATCGACAGGGTTTAAGTTGTCTGGTGGATTCTGAGGAGTTTGAGCCGGCAATCCTAAATGCGACAACATTGTACATCGGATGGATGGAGTACACAGATAGGTGGCGCCGAGCAGCCAAAGCATTTGGGGACAGGAACAATGAGTAAGTTATGTTTCTCCTTTTCATCATTTTGGCAAGGGCAAAAAAATAAATGGATTGATTTTGAAAGTTTATCGGGTGAAACTTTTCAAAACGAATTGAGTCACCGCAAGATGAATTACTAGTTTTGACCAAAATTCTTGCCTGGTGACCACTGGTGTACTAGCTGCCTTATCTGCAGGTGCTTCGGGGCACTTTTTCAGGAAATGTATACAAATAGGCAAGAATGACCACCGATTTGTGAGTTTTAGCATGTTACCCCCCCCCCCCCCCCAATAATCTGTAGTTATGAAACACAAACTTTATATGCGATTTTGAATGTTGCCCCCCACCGCCTGACAAACAATGACTAACCTTTGGTCATTTTAGTTTTTTTTAATCATTTTTATTTTCCTGAATTAATTAATAAAGAATTAATATTTTGACATCAAATCATCTATCCTAAGAAAAATAATGAAATTTTTTTATTGCTTTTTATTTTACAGAAAATACAGGTATGTGGCCTACAGGAAAGTCGTGAGATGGTGTTGGGGCTGGCTCGGGAAGGACATCAGGGTGCAACTGCCAGCATGTGTCCATGCCTCAATAATGGAAGCGTATCCTGATGGACGTGGTCAGTACAAAGGGACCATCCTGCGTCGGTTGAGATGAGGATGTAACATCAACTATTGTCTTGCGAACTTTGAATGACTGTCATCTTCTATGTGATTGTCAGCCATCTTCTGTACGTTATTTGTGATCATCGGCTTTCATCTTCATATTCATCACAAATACTATTGTTTGAACTTCTCATGATGGTATGGTTGCTATGAACTTTGATCTCGACATTTGATTCTAATTTCCAAGAGCTGATATTCGAACTTTTGCAAAACTGTGATCAAGCAACGATTTCTTATGAGGAAGAATGTTGAAATCTATATAAACAAGCAACAAAAAAAACAAAAAAAAAAACAACAACATGCCTTGTTCCTTCTCTTTTGTTATACACCCTGCAATGTAATTTGTTTTAATAATTTGAGCATTTCATATACAGTCAACCTGCCGAGTCAGAAAAGGGGAGAGAAAGAGAAAATGAAATTGAAAGAGAAAACGAAATTGAGAGAAAGAGAAATAACAGCATGGACACAACAAAGATAGACAGAGGAATAATGAGAAGGGAATTGCGGTTGACGAAATTTCAAATGTGTGATAAATGGTAAGCATCGTAATAAATCCAGGAAATCCTTTATTTTGCATCAAATCTATCCTCCCAAAAAGGATAAACCTTAACCCTATCTCCCACTCTGTCCCTCTTCCTCTCTCTTTCTCCTCTTCCACCCTCCACATTCCCATCTCTCTATCCCACTTCCTCTCTCTGTTTCCTCTTCCATATTTCCATCTCTCACTCTGTCCCTCCTCTCTTTCTCCTCCTCCACATTCCTATCTCTCACTCTGTCCCTCCTTCTCCTCTTCCACCCTTCACATTCCTATCTCTCACTCTGTCCCTCCGTCTCCTCTTCCACCCTCCACATTCCCATCTCTCACTCTGTCCCTCCTTCTCTTCCTCCACATTCCCATCTCTCACTCTCTCCCTCTGCCTCTCTTTTCCTCCTCCACCCTCCACATTCCCATCTCTCACTCTTTCACAATCTCTCTTTCTCCTCTTCCACCCTCCACATTCCCATCTCTCACTCTGTCCCTCCTTCTCTTCCTCCACATTCCCATCTCTCACTCTCTCCCTCTGCCTCTCTTTTCCTCCTCCACCCTCCACATTCCCATCTCTCACTCTTTCACAATCTCTCTTTCTCCTCTTCCATCCATCACATTCCCATCTCTCACTCTTTCACAATCTCTCTTTCTCCTCTTCCATCCATCACATTCACATCTCTCACTCTATCCCTATTGGTATCTATCTTTATCCCTCTTCTTCCTTCACATTCTCTATCTCACTCTCATTTTCACAGCAATTTCCATCTTTAAATTATGAAACTTCCTACAAGACACCTATAATAGAAATAAACAAACAAGATTTGTGTTCCTTTAGATGAATTTTTGTTTACCTTTGCTCAAAATATTCTCAGAACATCCCATTGACGGTTTTTCCCCCCAATCATTTTCTTCTCTGTTTGTGCAATATATTTCAAAATGATGCACCATTGGAACAAAAACTTTGATGCAACATGTACATTACATTCATCCTTATTTTATGTAAAGTTTACAGGATAGATGACTATTTTTATTATATCTGCAAGGATGATTATTTTTCAATCTTTTATAACCAGGTTTTAGGACAAACAGGAAACCGCTGTTAGGAAAAAAAGTATGGATGCGATGAAGTATCATAACAATGTTTCCTCTTCTGTGATAATATGGCATGATCTTTAAAACTACTAACTTTGAAAATGAATAACACAATTCACCTCGGCAGAAAAGGGAAAAAATCAAAAACAAAAAATAAAGTCATATCTGGTGCAATACATCAAATGGTTCTTGAATAAGAACAGTTTAGATGAAGGAAAAAAAAATGCATTTTTTTTATTTTTTATTTTTTGCAAATAAGAAGCAAAAAGCATTGGCCAAGATGAAGGACTGTGAGAAAAATCAGATTATATTTGGTGCCAAATTCATGATCAACAGTGATTTACTTAGTGTTTATGAAAATCTAGTGCATATGCTTCAGAAATTGTTTTTAATTGAACTAAAAATGTAAGTTTTACAAATTTAATAAGTATTTTACCTATTAAAACCAATGACTATTGATGTGTACCATGGACTTTGGCTTGTGTAAGTATGTACAAGCTTACAGACAAGTTTCTAGTGCTTTACACTCACATAGAATCGGAATCCACTACTCACTTGCATAGAGTACTTCCATGTTACTCTCCATAATTATACTGGCATAAACATAATTTAGGGTCTATGAAAAACATGTATTGTACTGAAATAAAACAATCAGTGGTTAATGTTCAGGTAGCTGACACATTCATCATAGTTTCTATCACCAAAAGAACTAGTTTCTATCGCCAAAGCGATGATGTTGTTCAAAAGCTTGCACGGCTTCTCCATTGTCGGGGTGATGATGAGAGGCACTCCGTGCTGGTTGAGGCTGTAGCTCCTCCATGTTGTCTCTGAGCTGCTCCCTGTTTTCCACCAGTTCTACGACAACTCTCATCAGGGCTTTCACATAACCTACAAGATAAAATCCAAAACTATACCTTGAAAATTCATCTATACGGTGTTAAAAAAATACATTTTGATAAGAGGAAAAAAGGAAAAGAGAAAAATAAGAACATAAGAAGAGAAAACTCTTTTTCTCACAAATATTGAATTACCTAATTTTACACACTATTTGTAGGTGGATGACCAATCAAATACCAATGGCATGCACATGTTCTTTGCTGAATAGGTAGTTCACTGACTTGGGGACTGACATATATGCCTGTTTCTGCTTGCTATTCAATATTACACATTTGCAGAAAGTAACCCAATACATGTTTATAATTATCAATTTAATCAACAGATTAAATTAAGGGCATATAGGCCACAAGAATCTACTAATTTGAATTCTATTGATCATGAAGTAATAAAAGATTTCTATATATAATTGAGCTCTTTTGTTGAATATTGATATCATTCACTAGACATGTGGCTACTTACCACATGTGCCAGCTGTCAGCACTCTCTCCACTGTGTGGCCTCCTTCCTTCGAGCGTGGATACTTCAACCTGTACACTGGGTTCCCTTCGGCATCAACAGCCTGGGCTCTATCACAATTTTCGTTCCAATGTAGGACAGCCAAATATAATCTGAAAAGAGTGAAGTTAAAAATAAAGGTCACATGAATAACATACTTGTGACAGTTGATTTTATCTTTTTGGTAATGTAATGTCTATCATCATAAACTCGTTACCTACTCTCCAATAAGTGAAGGCAAGAGTTAGTGTAAAAAGCATGTGTTACAAATAATAAATTAAAAAAAAAAAAAAAAAACCAACAAAATATGAAATAGAAAGAACCTGGCTAAAACAAAAAGAAAATAATAACTTTAAAACATAAAACCAATAAAATCAAATTCAAAAGAAGAAGAAGAAGAAACAACACTGCCCTCTGTGACGTTCTTGTTAAATTTATATTAGGGGAGCATAATGTTGATGAATTAATTGCCTAATTTACCTGCACTTCATCCCTTGATATGAGTATACAAGCAACTTGGGGCAAAAGTGAAGGAGGATGTTGTGGAATGATTCAACCTTGCTGGTTTGGGCATGTGGGGACATCATCCCAATGTCGTTCACCAGTCTGGTCCTCAGCCATTCCTCTCGAAGCTTGTCGTACACCTTTGTACCTGTAATAAGATTGGGAATATAATATATGCGGTAAAGGTGAAGGAGAGTTCATTTAAATAGTTAGCAATCATGATCTCGGCATTTCCAAGCATCTCATCCCTTCGCCAAAACTATTTTTTCATTCCACAATGAATATTAATCATTTAGAAAATTGCACAAAAAAAAATATGAATGTCATGATCAAAATTGAACTAAATTGAACTTCAATGTACATTATTAAAATAAATGTAAATATTTTGCTCGCATTTTGACAAACATCTTCAAAGTAAATGAGGGTGAAAAATGTACACCGTATGCATATAAATAAGGATTTTACCCACATCCAAACAAAAAGAACAACTTGAGGCTAGTTTCATAGAAAAAAAAAAAGCAAAGTTAATCTGTAGTCGGATAAAAAAAAAAAAGCAAAGTCAACAACAAATGACCGATGATTTTGTTTTAATAATCATCCCTGGCAACAACACTAGATCTAGACCATTTTGATTTGAATAAAAACAGTGTTTTCATCACGAGAAAGTATCAAGAAGAGGCACCCATGTGATTTCTGACATCAATTCAAAATAATTTAGTTCCTGGCTTCACTGTACTGCAGTGCACTGCCACTGGGCGGCACGAGTCCAAGGCCTAGATTCTACCAACTACCTAGTTTTCTTTTTCTTTTTTTTTAGGCCCAATTCTTCTTCAAAATCTCCATTTCATCTTCTTCTTATTTTTCATTGTTTACAGACTATATTCTAGACAATAAAACAATGTAGATCTAAATAATTCTTTGATTTAATGCTGGTAAACCATGCAAAAGGAAAGGCTATCTGTGCGATAAAAGCGAGCGAAACTTAGTTTTGTTCGAGAAATATTCCACGACCACCAGCATGACACGGCGCGGCAAGTCAGGCCGGGCCGGCCGCGGGCCGAGTGCTCTCGCGAGGCTCAGCGATAGATTGCTGAAAGTTGTGCAATCGCAGACCGAGGCAGGCAGCCAGCAGCGCGGGCAAATGATTCGTTTCAATCTAATTTAGTGGAAATTTGGGGTCGATATTCCATATTACGTAGCGTGAAATTAATACAGATATAAAATGTCAACATTCTAATCGTAAAATGTCCAAATACAGCTTCGACATTGATATTTACAATAACAAAAAAAGAGAGAAGAAAACTTCACATACCGACCACCATGCGAAGAACCAGCTGCTATATACCGAGTGGCCAAATAACCTACACGATATGACGTCATCAGAAACGGGTAGAAACGGCCACTGGCTAGCGCAGCCGAAACTAATCTCCGGGGTGCCCCTCTCAAATCCGTGAATCCTGGGGTTCGGATGCTAAATACTTCTTTCAGAGGCCGTGGAATCTCGAGAAGTTTGCATTTTCATATTCAGTAAATATTCACGAGTCCGTAGGTATATAATTTGTCTATATAATGCTCTGCTCCGGTCAAGGTCTTTAAGTGTCCTGGGGAAATAACTAAATTTGTAAGAGTCCATTGAAGAGCCTAGTCTCATATATCGTTGTTGTTGACTCCTCCTTGTAGTGCGCTGCCTCGGTTTGATGTACTCCGGTATTGGTATCGCAATTTTGTTATTTGCTATCTTGTAGAACATTGACAAACGTGCCCATTTTCTTCTTTCTTCAAGTGTTGGGAGATTAAGTTGTTCTCGCATGGATGTTACATGGATGTAAACAAAGGCGAGTTCAAATAAAATTGTAAGGTTGGATTAGAGTTCAGAGAAAATCCTAGTGTAGACTTCTAGGGTCTAGAGCTAAATCTATATTTATAAGACAATCATGGATTAGTCTAATTAACAGCCAACGAGCGTATTATTAATACGCTCGTTGGCTGTTAATTCTAGACCTAGTACTAGAGTTTTGGGTAGCATCTAACTTAGATCTAATTCTACAATTTCTGCCCTAGTCTAGTCTAGACCCTAGGCCTATATGATCAGTATGATTAGGCGCGCCTACTGCCTAGTCTAGATCTAGACATCTAGGCCTATTATGATGTCAAAACATCCAGAACATCCTAAAGTTGCACTAGACTAGAGGTCTAGATCTAGAGGTCTAGATCTAGACCTAAATAAGATTAAAATGACTAAAAGAGAAATGATCACAAATACCTTATTGATGCAGAATAACTAATCCAAAGTCAACATTGAAGCTCATAATTATGGTCGAATTTTAAGCGTTAAGCGTTTTTGTTTAGGACAATGCAATACATTTTCTAAACCGTGTGTACGTACGAATGAATGCGCGCACGATCGAATGCATGATATGCGCGCACGGTGCAGGTGACCGAGAAGGGGGTCGCGTTACCCGACACGTCGGTTCGAAAAAGGATTGCATTTGTCCTTAAAAAAAACGCCAATGTTGACTTTGGACTAGTTATTCTGCATCAAGAAGGTATTTTTTTTTATCATTTTTAGTTTTTCTTTTAGTCATCTAAATCTTATTTAGAGCATTTTATGACGGTTCTGGAAGTTTTTACTAATCTGGGCATGCAGAGATTTGTAGAATTAGTTCTACCGATTTTTTTATTATTATTTATTTATTCGTAAAGATCAATTCCACCTGGCTTGATTCAGACTTTTTCAGCAGTTTTACAATAGATCAAAGGCCGTAAAACAAAACAAAAAATCACGCCATAACGTTCAACAGTTGCTTCGAAAGAGATTTGTTTGTGTCGAATATTTTAAATTGAAATTATTAAATTTGCAGCACGAAATCCAGCTATAAAAATACCTTTATCAGCTACCCTGGAAGATGGGTGAGCTGTACTGAGCATGTGCAGTAGAAGCAGACTACATCTCCATGGTAGTTAAACCTTGGCTTAACTTTAAACCTGAGTGTGATTGACGATTGACGATTAATTCACTTAACCAAAAGACACCATTGACGAATGAATAACACAGCGACACCCTTTTGTGATACCAAGACTCCAAACTGGCAGGTGCAAGGTTCAACCTTTAATAAAAGATAAAAAACACAATCATAAGCATTACTAGAATAATGCATCCAATATGCTACTTAGCATAGCTGATATGACAATCAAATAATCTATCCAACATTTGTTTATCTTATCCAGTCAAATAATAAACAGGTTTGTAAATAACTGTAAATAAATTGAAAGATTAAACGAGAACTCGTTTGAGATTTAATCTCAATTATATAAGTAATATAAAATGAGGGTTTACGTTAAATGAGACCCCGTTAGTGCGCATGCGCTAATCAGCAATATTCGTAGATAGCCGAGGATGTGCCTACTGAACCAAGCAGAAAGATAACGAGAACTGTAATTAATAACAATACCCAGCACTAGGGAGGGTAAGGGAGGGACGTAAACCCTCATTTTATATTACTTATATAATTGAGATTAAATCTCAAACGAGTTCTCGTTTAATCTTTCAATTATACTACGTAATACCAATTTCGGGATTACGTTAAATGAGATTTCAAAGCTCAGTAGGCCATCCGATCCAGTGCTCAGCACAAAAGTATACATTATTGATAGAATAGTAAGCTAAAGCATGCTGCTAAGAAGGTAAACCAGCTGACCTTAAAAAGGCGATGCCAATTCTAGGACATCCTTTAGGACGCCATGATTGCACCTGTGAAATTGACGTTCCTGTTCTCTACTGGTTTCATGTAATAGTTTCGAAACGTCCGTTCAGAAGACCAGCCCGCCTGGGCTAGTATATGCTTGATAGGCAGATTTGAACTGTTTGCTGCTGAAGTTGATGCAGCTCTAGTAGAATGAGCTTTGTAGATGTCTGTGTCGATCCCTGCTGAGGTCAACGTTTCCTTCACCCATCTGGCGATGGTCTGCGTAGTAACGCGTTTGTGCGGTTTCTTGAAGCTGATGAACAGATAGCGTTCCTGTCCCCTGACGCTCTCCGTTCTGCGCAAGTAGTGCCGCAAGTAGTTAAGTACACATAACCTCCTGTCTGGTGGATATGCCTTCATTTTCAAGTTGAAGTTCACATTCCCCGGTTTTGTTTGCTTTAGGAGGTCCTTAAAAATGAACAGAACTTCGCTGCCCTTGATTTTCATGTAGTCAAGATGCAAGCTGTGCAGTGACTGGACCCGCTGGGCCGATATCAGCGCCATAAGTGTGCAAAGTTTCATAGTCAGAGTTTTTAGCGTGAGCGAATTCGCTGGTGCCCACTTTCGTAGATAATTAAACACTATGTTCACATCCCAAATCTCCTTATATCTTGGCGCTGGAGGGCGCAATTGAAAAGCTCCTTTACAAAAACGACTAATAAGAGGATGAGTTCCAACTGTACATGACGAATCCTCAAGTACTAGAAATGCAGACAAGGCGCTGCGTGCAGAATTTATAACACTATAACTAGCTCTTTCACTTTCAAAGAGTTCTGACAAAAAATCAATTACATCATTGGATCTCGCCTGGAGATAGTTCAAGCCTTTTTTATGGCAGTATGTCTTCCATTTCCTTATGTAAACGGCATATAGTTCTTTGTCGTTGATGCTCGCCACGATGCTGCTATTACATTGATAGCTCTTGCACTCAAACCTTTACTTTCTAGTGGCTGGCGCAGCACCTGCAACAAAGCAAATCAAGCTGATTATTAAGCGGGTGTGGCTCATTTGTAATAGGCTGTGCTAGTAAGTTTGGCCTTCTAGCTATGAACATTGGCTCCCCAATAATCATACTCTTCAAAAGAGGGAACCATGGTTGGGTAGGCCAGTTTGGAATTACTAGTAGGCCTGTTGCATCATCGCATTTAATCTTTTGTAAGCATTTTGCGATGAGGCAGAAGGGTGGGAAAGCGTAGAAACTTAATGGTTTCCAGTCGATTGTGAAAGCATCAACTGTTTCAGCTCCAGGGTCAGGCAGCCATGAGATGTATCTGTCAACTTGCTTGTTTAATCTTGATGCAAATAGGTCTATTTCTGGTGGACCAAATTGCTGAGCAATTTCTTTGAATGCATCTGTATTTAGCATCCACTCTGTCTTGTGGTTAAAGTGTCTAGACATGTGGTCTGCCTCTGTGTTTAGTTTCCCTGGTAAATGGGCAGCTGATAGCCATATGTTCCTACTCATGCACCATTCCCAAATGTGTTTGGCTGCCTCATTGCAATCTGCAGACTTGCAGCCCCCCATATTGTTAATGTATGATACTGCGGTTACATTATCAACACGGAGTAGTACATGCACATTTTCCATATCAGCACAGAAGGATTGAACGCCAAACCCCGCAGCAACTGTTTCAAGGTAGTTAATGCCATAATGCCTAGCTTTGTGCAATTCTTTTTCATTCCATCTACCACCTGTGCATGATTGGAGGTTAGTAGCACCCCAGCCAGCCCCACTGGCGTCCGTGCGCAACTCAAGGTCTGGTTTCGGTCTTCTTATTGGTGCAAATGAAGACGTTACATGCTCGACCCACCATTGAAGCTCACCCTTGGCTTCATTTGAAAGTGTCATTTTCCTATCGAAATGACCTCTGTTTGCTTTTAGTGCTGCAATTTTGTCTCTCTCTAAAGTACGATAGAAGAGAGGGCCATATTGGACTGCTGGGAAAGATGAAACGATCTTCCCAATAACCCTGGCAACATGCCTTATTGAGGGCTCCTTAGTGTCAATAAGCTCTTGACAGAGGCGTTCTACTTCAAGCGCCTTGCTTTCTGGAAGTCTAATTTGCATAGTATTTGTATTCAGAACAAAGCCAAGGAACGTTATCTCTTTGGTGGGGGTAAGTACTGATTTTTCAGGGTGAATAATGAACCCGAGTTGTGCAAGGATGTCAGTGGTAGCCTTAACAGCTGCTTTGAGCTTTTCCTCATTTTCTGCAATGAGGATTGTGTCATCCAAATATCCTACCACAATGTGACCAGCTTGTCTGAGCTTAGAAAAAACTGGCTTTAGTAATTTTGTGAATAGCCTTGGTGCTGTACTGAGACCATTGGGCAGTGCTTTGAATTGCCAACATTGACCATTGACAATGAATTTGAGGTATTTCCTATCCTCTTGGTGGATCGGTACTGTATAATATGCATCTCTGAGGTCGACAGAGGCTAGAAAATTGTCAGGGGATACAAGGTCCAGCACAGTGTGGATATTATCCATCTTAAAATGCTTATACATCATGCATTTATTCAATTCTGAAAGATCGAGGATTAGACGTACACCTCCAGTTCTTTTAGGCGTAGTAAAAATATTAGAAATGAATTCACCCTCTTCGTGTACACAGGGCTCAATAACATTTTTACGATGGAGGCTAGTAATTTCTTCTTGAATGCGCTTAGCATCCTGGACACTCCGTTTATAGCGTTTAGCCTTTAATTCAGGCAAGTCTCTAATTTTTTCTACATCAAACTCGATCTTGTATCCCGTGACAGCCCTAATAACAATAGGGTCTGTTGTTAGCTCTTGCCAAATTTTCCTAAAATACCTCAGTCGACCGCCCACTGGGGGAACACTACTAGTACTAGTACTAGCATTAGTCATATCATTTTCGCTAAAAATGAGATCAAAGTGTGAATCACTAACCTTGTCGTGACTTGGTCTTGGGAGTTCTACTTCCTCCTCTGCTGGCCCATGGGACCCCTCTGGGCACCTGGCACTTGCATTTGAGGCTGGTTCGGAGCCTGAGACTGAGTGTACGGAGGCTGTCTGCCCCTCCTGTTCTGTCTGTACCCTAAAAAAGGGCCACCCTGCGATCCTGACATTGGCCTGCTATACCCGCGGGATTGGCTCTGTGAGCCCCAGCGGTGCCCCGGTGCATTGTAGCCACGTCCCCGATAGGGATGCGAAGCAAAGCGGTTTTTGAATTTGTCCCTCATTACACCGGCCGCTGCCAGTTGCTGATCTTTGAGATCCTTCACCTGCTTTCCAAGATCATCACCAAACAAAAGTCTAGTAGCTGGCAGAGTAGGTTTGCACAGATGCGTAAACCTTGCATTCAAATCAGGTTTTATGAGCTCTTTTCGCAGGCAGTTCAGTTCAAAGTTAGCGTTACAAATCAACGCCAAAGCATCTTGCTGTGTATCAGTTATACCGCCCGTAGAAACGGAGCGGGCAAATGCATTGATGCCATGAGTGAGTGATTTCTGAACTCGCTGTAACTTCAAGTCACGGCTTTTTGTCATCGGAGGTAGATTGTCCCATATCACAGGGTTCATCTTTGGTGCCTCTATAATCTGACAATTGCTTGGAGCTGGGTATTTTGCAGTAACTTCATCAAGAACTTTCCCCTCCAATTGGTGTGTCATGAGATATGAAGTAGATTGGGCTATCTCCTCCTCAATAGGATCTCCGATATCCGACGCCATTGCGAATTTTGCGGCGATCGAGGGAATGACAAAGTTATCAGGTTGAGGCATGTCTGAGTCAAAATTCTCTTCCTCCGAGACGGCGCCCGTTTCGGTTGCATCCGCGGGTAGACCGTAAAAATCCATGAGCCCGGTGGGCGGTATGTCATTCCCGTGGTCGAACGGAGGCCGTTGCACATAGTCTTCCCCGCCGGTAGCCCCGGTGGGGCCGCGAGACGAAGACGGGTGTGAGCTGCCGGTGACAGCCGTAGCATTAGTAGCGGGCAATGCCTCAACCACTCGCGCAAGAAGCGCTTCCATTTTATCAAGTCTGTTATTAAAAGTAGAAAATGGAACCGTTGATTCCACTTCCTGATTTTTCTCGCTCATTGCCTTTGGCTCCGAGTCCGACTTTGTTTTACTTTTAGCTTTCCCCGGCCCACTCTTGCTGACTTTGCCAGCCGTGACTTTGCCACTGGAGTTGGGTAATTTTTTCTTTCCGTCGGAGCCCGTGGCTCCTGCGCTACCAGGCGGTGCCTGGGGTGAAAGCGCGGACGGAGGAAACGCAGCAGTGCTGCTATCCATTTGAGACATTACAATTCTATCGATAAAATATCACTTCAGAAGGGCGTGATTTATAAAAAATAAGCGTCTCAAAGTTATCAGTAAATGTCAAGGGTGAAACTAATAACGTTTTTTACCTTTGAATTTCGGGGATTGCGTGGATAATAAATCTGATTTCTTGAGCCAGAAAGGGGTCCTTTCGCTCAAATAACACGCGACTAACGAATTGCTGATTAGCGCATGCGCACTAACGGGGTCTCATTTAACGTAATCCCGAAATTGGTATTACGTAGTATAATGGCATAATATGAGTTAGGAAATATCTTTACATATTTCTGCTAAGATGAGTTCATAGCTACTTTGATACAACCTATTGACTCACTATTAATTACCAAAGCATAATAGGCCCAACATATCATTTAGTGGTAACCTATATCTTAATAACAGGCTGCACGAAAGACTACCAATCTATAATGACCCCTGGCATACCTGACCTACTTTCTGTCAACTACTCTTTATAGAACATTCTGTCTTTCATACTAATCCAAAAAACCAACTGAATATTGGACAGCTTATACTGTACATACATTTCTAACATAATCCACTGAAACTAATAATAATACAACTTTTCTGTCATATTCATATCTGTCTTCTTTACGTTTACCGAAATTAATTCTAACCCAATGACTTTATACACAACTGCATGCCCACACACAACGTGAATTTACGTACGTGAGTAACAATTTTCTTACTTAATTTTACACTATTTGCATTTCTTCATTTTTATCACCAATAGCATCAAACACAACAATAGTCATCATATTTCAATAAACAGAGGTAAATAAATACTCACAACATTGGGCTTGTGTCAAAATACCAAAAAATGGTGCACTTTCAGTGCCGATAACTAACTGCAACAACGTGTTTTAGTTTCCCTAACAAATTCGCAACTGCCCTCTATGGCTAAACCCAAAATAACCAAAACTTCGCTTCTGACGTCATAATACCCCACATCGTATGCAACACTGAGTTTTAGACTTAAACCTGGGTTTAACTAAACCTGGCTTTCAGAAACTGAAAAGATACTTAGACCTGAAGTCTGGCTTAGTTAAACCCGGGTTTAAAGTTAAACCTGGGTTTAACTAAACCTGACTTCAGAATATGGGCCTATGAATTCCAGAAACATTTTTTAAGAGGTGTGAAAACTGTAAACGCATCTGATTGAGAGTGATAAATAATACGGTAACTGTTGCATTGCCCAAGTCCTACTCGGTGGTTGTCATTTGTTCACACCTAAAACTTAAGGGACGAGGGGATGATATTTAAGGGCTACAGTACAATGCATGTGATGTTTGTGTAGGTCTATGAATTAATTAATTTGTTGTTTATATTGAATGAATTGAATTGAATTCAGATAAATAGGGCTTAATATAAGAGTAAAAAACAGTGCAACGAATCGTCTTCTTTCTATAATAATTAAATGAACCGTCTAAGCTTTTCGCGCGGGAAGGGGAAACTGAATTCAGACGAGAATTAAGAGTCGAGAACAGTACACCCAATCGTCTGCTTTCTATAATAATTTAAGGAAACATCAAGGCGTCCGCGCTTCGCGCGAGAGGGGGAAACTGAATTCAGATAAATAGGGCTTATTAAGAGTTGAAAACGGTACAACGAATCGTCTGCTTTCTCTAATAATAACGTCAAAACTTCCGCGCTTTGCGCGGGAGGGGTAAACCGAATTCAGACAAAGATTAAGAGTCGAGCACGGTTTAACAAATCGTCTACTTTCTCTAATAATTTAATGAAATGTCAAACTTCCGCGCTTCGCGCGGGAGAGAGAGGGAGAATCTGAATTCATACAAGGATTAAGAGTCGAGCACGGTTCAACGAATTGTCTACTTTCTCTAATAATTTAATGAAACGCCAAAAATTCCGCGCGGGAGGGGGGGGGGGGGCGGGGGGGGGGGAACTGAATTCAGACAAGGATTAACAGTCGAGAACGGTACAGCAAATCGTCTTCTTTTTATAATAATTTGATGAAACGCCAAAGCTTTCGCGCTTCGCGCGAGAGAAGGGGGGGGGGGATTCATTCAGACAAGGGTTAACAGTCGAGAACGGTACAATAAATCGTCTTCTTTTCCTAATAATAAGGGAGTTTACAGATAGCACATGGCAGGCACGTAGCCAGAGTTCGATGTTTGGGGGGGGGGGGGGCACATACATGTAATCAATCGAGGTAAAAAAAAGGGGTCTAAAAAAGTTCAACCGATCTTGGAAATTTTAGGGGGGGGGGGGCACGTGCAAATTATTATTCAATAAAATCTGAGAATGTATATTATTCGCTAAATCTATTAGGAATGAATCATCGCAAAATCATTCCATAAATCGGGCTAAATCAAAATTATTCAACTTTTATGACCAACAGGGTAGATGATATAATTTGCATTCCGAATGGTGTTGATAAATTGCTAAACATAAATTATGTATGGTCTTTAAATAAATTATGTCCCTTTTGCAGCCAAAATCTAATTCTTTAGAACTTTGCAGGAATTATGAATATGTCATGTATGTCCTAACTGTGAAATTTAAAAATGGGCAGTGTCCTAGTTTACCTTCTAGTCTTCACCGTCAGACACTATTGAGTGACTGACTGACAGCTTTTTTCTTTGGTACATGTAATAACATACATAAAGTGAGCTGTAACAGGTACATGAGTATTTGTCCACATCAATAACCCACTACTTGTAATGACCAAAATTAAATTGATTGAATCTTTGTGCAGCACAAAACGTACGACCATTCGGTAAAAGGCTCTGAAAATCAGATTATTGCTTAGGTGATTGCAATCACTTAAGTAGATTCGACATCGAATGGTCGTTATTTTTCAACTAAAAGCCATTTTCACGCCCTTTCGTTTTGAGGGAAGTTCAAAATTTCTACTGTCTTTCAAAGGCCGTTGGAATTTAACCTTTTCATTTTTTTGGCCTGCAAATGGGACATAGTACCTTTAAGTGGACATAAAACCCAGATAGTATTAAATCAACGGTCCGGAATTTAAGCGAAATGTAAGACAAAAGAATAGACCTACTGACAAATAATAGGTCTACATACACATAACATGCCCCGGCCGTTAAAAAAATTATAAAATATATACACACATAAAATACAGTCTATGCCTATATATATATATATATATATGAAGTTCAAGTCTTGTATTTTTACTTCGTATTTGCCAGCCTTTGCTCAATCCTTTACGTTGCTGTTTATCTGTATAATATTAATACATTTTGATTTTGCAATATAATCAAGAATAGTATAAGATAAAGATACGACCATATACGAGAAAGGTAGATCATTGACTGTTGTTTTTTTTTCGCTAAAATTTAGTGATGTAAATAGCATTTTTTTTTTGGTCATCCCATGCTCACTTTCTCCCACGTGGTAAGGTTTAAACAAGATTTATGTCGAATTAATCACTTTTATCTCTGCCTAGCGGCCCTTCTGAGAAGTTAGGGATCAACAACCTGTCGTTGGGAGCGCCCTGTCGATCAAGTACTAATAATCGTACGTGCGCCCGAGCAAGAAGGAGCATGTAATAGAAGCGCGCGCGTGTAATAATGTGTGCATGTAATGTGGGCACGTCATACCACGTCCGATCTACAGTAGCTCCTTTCGCACGCACGGATCATAACATGTGTACCACTAATCTCTGTAGAGGTCAGTGATGTGTACAGCAACAAAAAGTAGCTGTACGTACATTACAGGTTTTAAGCCTGGCGATTCCAAGTATTTTAGGGGTATATTTGTACTACATTTTATCTCAGAACACTGCATAATTTATATAACATCAGTTTCAACCAATCGTCACCTCATTTTCCTCTTTTCATCAATTTCTATGATTATTTTAATACCTCGCAGAGGATTGGAGCCCGCCATAGATTTTCGGAGCCCGCTTTAGCTGTACGTACATTGTCAATACAGGTTTTAAGCCTGGCGATTCCAAGTATGGGATTTTAGGGGTATATTATTTTGTACTCTATTTATCTCACAACACTCGTAATTTATATTTCATTAACTACAACACATTTATATAACATAAATTACACCAGATCGTCACTTTCTATTCCTTTTTTCATTATCTCTATGATTATTTTGATACTTCGCAGAGGATTGGAGCCCGTCATAGAGTTTCGGAGCCCGCTTTAGCTGTACGTACATTGTCAATACAGGTTTTAAGCCTGGCGATTCCAAGTATTTTAGGGGTATTTTGTGCTAAATTTTATCTCAGAACACTGCATAATTTATATAACATCAGTTTCAACAAATCGTCACCTCATTTTCCTCTTTTCATCATTTCTATGATTATTTTAATACTTCGCAGAGGATTCGTGCGCGTCATAGAGTTTCGGAGCCTGCTTTCTTTAGCAATATTATTTATTATTCAATAAGAATAAACGAGAGTAATCTATAAACTCTAATTACCTTCTAAAACCTTAATTTAAACATTTCGTATTTTCTCTTCCTAATCATCATTATGATTATTTTAACAGATAATAATAATAAACTATTATAGAGAGTAGGATCGAGCCTGATATAATAGCGTTCATTTATTTCTAAACACGGGCTCAAAGGTCAGATGGGTAAGGAAGAAAAATCTTTTCATAAACCTTCATAACTGTTCTTCACAGCTAAAAGACAATTTGAACCCTTGGTCCTTTCCTACTCCTCAAACTTTGGGTACTTGAGGTGATACTGATAATGAATTCCTGTCATAGAGTTAGGCGTTCTGCTAAAGTTCGTAACCGCGTGCGTTATATGCACAGAGTTAGGCGTTCTGCCAGAGAGATGTACAGTTCTTACTCGTAACTCTGCTGAGCATTGAGTATGTATGGGCAGGCGCTCGCGCGCTCGCACGCTCGCACGCACGTAAGCTCATGCATAATAATGAGAGAATCTTGGAGCCCATATATTGTCGACCCCAGGGAGTGGACTAGGCTGGTGAGCGTTCGTTGATAACGCCATCTTCGGCGGCTTGAATCAATAGTGATTATGAAGAACCAGTTGAAACCTCGAATAGCCTTACATCGATTGGGCCTTTTCGTTTGTGTGGACGAGGACGCGAATTGGCCGCAGTGAACCCATCTTGTTCACTATTTTGGTTTGTAGTCACTTCATATGTTGTTCTTTGTTTATTATTCTACCTTTTTTTTCTAACTTTCGTCATGTTGTTTTTACAGTTTTCCTGCTATCATTTTCTCTTTTTGTTTTTCTTATGTTATTCTTTGTTTTTCCATCTTTCATCTTCTCTACAATCTTTTCATTGTCTATTCTTTATCATTTTCTCTTTGCTGTCTTTCATTATGTTATTGTTTGTTTCTTCCTTCTATCATTTTCTCTTTCTTTCTTTCCTCGTGTTATTCTTAATTGTTTCTTCCTTCTATCACCATTTCTAATGTTATTCTTTGTTTTTATCGTTCTATCATTTTTTTCCTACCGTTCCTTATGTTATTATGTGTTTTTCCATCTTTCATCTTCTCTTCTATCATTCCATTATCTATTCCCTATCATTTTCTCTTTCTGTCTTTCCGTATGTTATTTTTTGTTTCTTCCTTCTATCACCTTCTCTTATGTTATTCTTTGTTTTTATTTTTCTATTGATTTCTTCTTTTTATCTTTCCTTCGCTATCCTTTGTTTTTTGCTTCTATCACCTTCTCTTTTTGTCTTTCCTCATATTATTCTTTGTTTCTTCCTTTTATCACCTTCTCTTATGTTATTCTTTGTTTTTATTATTCTATTGATTTCCTCTTCCTATCCTTCCTTATGCTATTCCTTTTCCCCCTTTCTATTACCTTATCTTTTTGTCTCTCCTTATGTTATTCTTTGTTTCTTCCTTGTATAACCTTCTCTTTTATTATTATTTGTTTTTATCATTCTATAAATTTCTCTCTCTGTCTTTCCTTTCTAATTTACGCTGCGATATAGCAATATGACGTCATTTTGACGACGGAGTACGAGTTTTCTGACGAACCTCAAATCGTGGATGAATGTGTTCTCAATTTTGGCCCGCCGACGTGAGACGACCCGACGCATGCGCAAACCGCAGAAATTACGTCACCTCTTTGACGTCGTCTATGTGGACGTGATCAACAAAAACAAAAGGCCCAAATGACTCATCTCTGACCTCGTTTCATAACTTTGCATTATGTTTGTGTACACAATTAATTCCAACCTTCAATTGAGAAACGGTTGAGTGCAGTGGGACCTACATTGTGCAGTCTATCAAAAATGCTTAAAATTCTTGATACACCTAGCAGCATCGAAAACCAAACAAACAATAAATCTGTTTTCAAAATGTGTTCAAAAAATAATGTAGATACACATTTACGTCTAGCAACGAACTATTATCTTCAGATGTCAAAGTTGTTGCTAGGTCGGACAAATATGGTCCAATGGTGATGTAAAATTCACGTTGGGGTTGGAGTTTGAAACTCCGAAACGTGACTCATTCCTTTCAATGCTGTGTGTATTTCCATTGTTTTTATCTGAAACTTGACTATTGCAGATTTATTTATCGTCATCGTCTTTTCCCTGTCTGCTCCTCTGTTATGCCCCACCCCCTTGTTGTCCCGATCACTCGGCTTTTCTCTTTTCAATTTCCCCTTCATCTTACCCTCCTTCCTGCTGTGTGTCTTTCTGTCTGTCAGTCTCTCTCTCTCTCTCTCTCTCCCTCCCCCTCTCTCTCTCATCCTCTCCCTCTCTCTCTCACCCCCCTCTCTCTCTCTCTCTCTATTTTATGGAATAAGTGTGCCTTTTGTTTAGCGTTCATGTCCGTTACGCTGTATCGCTCTAAGCTGGCGCGCCAGTATTGTTACCCTCAGAGCCGCTGATTAGTAGATTTTTAACATGACAATGTTAACATGGTCATAATCCTCTTGCAATCCTCTCAAGTTACATTAAATATACTAAAAAGTATGTTGGTAGTCACAGGCAAATTATTTTCATTGGTAATTCCAGGGAGGAGAGATTGTCTCCCCTCCATGCTTTAGTAACTCCATGATTCAATACATGTAATTATGCGTGATGAGGCGTAGGGGCACTCTATTATATTTGCAAAACAGGTGGGTTCGCTCGTGACTAAGGACTAAATTAAGCTATTATCACGCAAAACAGTCCATGTCAAAGTTTGAATTGTTTCACCAGAAATTAAAGTTGATTTGTGTCATTCAACAACTGACTGAAAAAGGACAGACCTCGGACATTCATGAACTTACTTGACCTCAAGTGGAAATGCATACAGTCGAAAAGTATAGTCTATAATTAAGTATGGTTGACTGTAATGCAGTGGGGTCTAAAATATCTACGGCCAGAAGCATAGAGCCGCAGCACCATTGCCACGGCCAAATACTGTAGCAATCAAATATGTGATGTCAGACCACAATTATACAAACACCCCACAATTTCAGCAATGTGAGTTTCATTCTGAATGTAAACAAGTAAGAAAATCAGCTTCCTGCCCGAAAAACATAGCTACAGGAGTCATCATACCAAAAAATCCCCCCCCACCCAAACCAGAAAACATAGCAGGATGTAAGGAGGTATTAATTTGGTGACATTTGCCTATAATAGATCTATTACTTCAACAACAACGACTACACAGACACACAGATCATAAAATATTACACAGTCAAACAATTCTCAAGATAAAGGGCACATTCAAATCGGGATAAAAAGCATACGACAAAGACACGCAGTGATTTCAGGCAATGATTGATGCGGGTGAAGATTTGAGCAAAAGAAGAAGGAATGTTTGGCTATTCAACCATCCATCACACCAGGGACATGTTGCATAAAACGTATTATAAACCTCTCTTTACTATGTTGAAAAAATCTAGTCATTATGATTGGTCGAAATTGTAGTCGTGATTTTAGCCATGCCCACTTAACGGTCATGAGAAAGATGCCCATTGCCAGTGGGTGGGTGGGTGGGTGGGATCCTGCATTAAACCTGTCTCAAGTTAGATGAAAGTCTCTCTTGGTACAGATTATCAAGTAGTGGCAAATATATCCCTAGTATACGTTGAACTATTTTCCTGGGTTTATTGAGTTTCTTCTGATCAAGTTTTGTTGCATTAGCAAAGTATCACACTATGTTGTACGTCAGAACACTCTGGATTAGGGACTTGTAGAAAAGGATAATAATTGTCTACCCTTAGCTTTCCTAAGGTCCTACAAAATATAGCCTCTGATTTGCCTTCTTTTGAGTTAGTTGAACATTTTTTGACCAGTCTAGTGAATTGCTGATGGTCGTACCCAGATACTTATATTCTTGTACTTGCTCTACATCTTCCCCATGAACGGAAATTGTTCTGTGTTCAATAGCATTTCGTCGGTAATCTATTATCAGCTCCTTTGTTTTGGATATATTTAGTTTAAGGAAGTGATCATCACACCATTTAATAAAGTTATCTATCGTCGTAGTATGATTCGGTATTGTCAGATGCAATGTAACCAGTAATGACTGTGTCATCTGCATATTTTATGATGCTACACGCACTTGAGGAACATCGACTATCACTGGTGTACAGAGAGAAAAGTACAGGAGAAAGGACGCATCCTTGAGGTGCTCCTGTGTTCAAAATTCTCATACTAGATTGAACATTACCCATCATCACTTTCTGTGGTCGATTGCAAAGGAAGTCCTGGATCAATAAAATAACCTGGGTTGGGACGTTACATGGTACCAATTTCTTCGTTAATACATGAGTTGCAATAGTATTAAACGCACTGGAGAAGTCTGCGAATGTAGATCTAACATACGTTTTACTTTTATCCAGGTGAGAGTACATCTTGTGTAAGTATGTCAAAAATGCATCATCTACCCCCCCCCCTCTTACACTTATACGCAAACTGCATAGGGTCCATGTGCGAAGATGAGAATTTAAGAAGATGCTTGAGCATCACCTTTGCAAAGCACTTCATCACATTACAGGTAAGCGAAATAGGTCGGAAATCGTTTGGCTCAGTAGCTTTCTTTACTTTTGGGATGGGTTTGATTAAGGACATTTTCCATTTCCGAGGAATAGTTCCTTGTTCCAACAAGCATTGGAAAATTTTGGTCAAGATACCTGCTAATTGATTTTTACACAATTTAAGAACTTTTAAGAACCGGGGGCCTTGTTAGAACGGACTGATCCAAGTACCACCCTCACTTCATGTTCGGTGAGGTTAACCCTATTCTCAGAACCTGTCTCTCTAAGACTACTGGCAATAATATCATTCTCAACTGTAAAGTCCTTATCAAATCTGCAGTAAAAGTTATTCAGTTCTTCTACAAAAGTTCGTGTGACCTCAAAATCCACGGTTGGAGATTTCTGTATACCAGTATAGTATTTTTTTTTTATTTTTTTTTATTTTTTAATAAATAAATAATTTACTTGTCTTGAAAGAGCAAGAGCAAATTAAATTAAAATGAATCAATCCATGTAGCCTTGGATATGACGCAGTTATCATTTCTCTCTATTTATTTACGTGGGGGTGTTGCTGTCAACATGTTATCCAACTATTATGAACAAATCACCAATGCTCGAAGGCCGATATTGATGTAATGAGGTCCCTAAAAAATGTCACAATATTTGCTCAAGGCCTTACTCATTTGCGAAGATATCTTCTGTAAATGTAAAAATCCGTTTGTGGCTTTCATTGTAGATATATATCGTCACCAAGGTTATACAGGACTTGCATAACAAACAATTCAATCGATCTTTTGCCGTGTTTTTGAGGGGAGTTATTTGTTTCAATTTCCTTTCCTCTTAATGCGGTTGTATGTTTTTTAACAAACCAAACAAAAGTGTGCGAGAAAGCAAAATATTTTGAAACCTTGATTAAAATTGATAAATATATTTCATCACCAAGGTTATTTATGACGTGCATAATAAACAATTCCATTGATTTTTTGCCATGTTTTTGAGGGTAGTTATTTGTTTTAAATTCCTTTCCTCTTAATGCGGTTGTATGTTTTTTTAACAAACCAAACAAAAGTAGGCGAGAAAACGAAATATTTTGAAACCTTAATTCAAATTGATGGAGCGATTCAATAGCGACGCAGCTCATGGTTAGATTTCACTAACCATGCTAACAGTTTATTTGTATTTCCGACAACTTCATGAGTAATAAACCATATTACATTGATAGGTTGTCCCATATTTTGTTTCAATTTCATCCATCTAAACGGTTGCTATGAATGGCTTAAAACGAAATGTGACTTAATAGTTAATCACACGATCGCTCACCTTATATAAGAGCTCAATTAAAGCTTCCAGTCACCATTCTGGATTTTGTGACAGGACACACCTATCAACAAAATGAAAGGAGGAATTGTTATTATATTGGCTTCCGTCGTGGCCCTTATAGGCCTAACTTTGCCAGAGGTATGTGTATGCATTTTTTTTCTTCATTCTTGGTGTTTCGTAAGAATTAAAATCAACAAAGGCGTCGGCCCTTGGTTTTTGCATACCCTGATCAACAAGATTTTCGGTACATGTTTTCACTGACCATGTATATCATTCCTCTGGCCAGCCCGCATTCAGTCTAAACATTGGTCTTTATACAAAGTTGAATGCCTAATATGTTTTGAGAATATTAACTTTCCCTAAGTTAGTTAGTAGTATTCTTTATATTGTATTCTTTAAATATATTTTTTCACTGAGAAGAGTTATGTTTACCGTTGATTTGCTCCTGATGAAGACGCATTTATCCTAAACTAAATTTGGTTTGGTTAAAAAACAGATAAGAATCAGTGAAATTTGAAGGGGAAAAACAAGATAAAGAAGAAGACAGTTATTAATCATTAGGGTTTTGCAGTCAATTAAACGCCCATCTGTAACGTTATGACCTATTTCCCATGATTTTTGAGCCATCTTCTAATTTCTTCGAACTGAAACTTTAATAAATTTCCATTTTCATGGCACTACTGTCGCTAATGAATAAACAGACTTTTTTCGTACGATGCGTGTGTAAAAACACATGTCCCATAATGACGTTCTTGCTAAAGTTGAGCTATTGGTTTATCATTGACAAGTTTGGCAGACATGAGCGCTGTACAAGATCCCACTATTGTTATTATTTCAGGATATTTATGTATTTTCTTCCGAAAAGGGAAAAGGAATAAAAGGACAAGTTTCGAATTCAAAGTGCGCAACAAGCGGAAGTGGTGCTCAAAAGATACGTCACAAAGTTGCAAATTTGTTTTTGATCAGATGCAACTTTCTTATCTTTTATCTAACCCTTCCTAATTTCCTCACATATCTGGCACGATGTGTTTTGTGCTTACATTGTATGGAACGCCAATAAAAAGTGAATTTTAAATTGTATTTACCTTTTGTGTTATAAGTTAACACATCATAACATTTAACTTACACATATCGGTCTAATTTTCAGGTGAACTCCCAGGAGACTGGTAAGTCATTTCTTCGTCTTGTTTATATTTCTTCCTTTCTGCTACATTGTTTTTCCAATGTTTTCTTCTGATTCCTCTTTCACACACATGTTTCAATACAGAATCTGTTTACCTTTTTCGCAAAGAGTGCCCTTTAATATTTGTTTTGTTTGATTGTTTTACCTGACTGCTACGAAACCAAGTGTATGCTTGTAAGTAATATCTGACAGGACTATGCCAGCTTTAAATTCAGTCAATAAGAGTTGCCAAAGTATGGGTTATTCTAGTGGGTCTATTAATAAGTGGCAAGAAAGAGGCAGAGAGATATGTCTCTACAATCATGTGCAGGAATATTAGCATCACTCGTTAAAAGATTATGGTTGAAATCTCCCATAGTGATACACTTTTTGTTTTGAACGGAGTGATAGTGTAATGAATTATTCAAAGTGTCCAGAAAATCAGCATGATTGCTGCGAGGTGGCTTATAACAACTCTCAAGATAGTTTTTCTTCTTTTTGCGATCAGCAATTTCAATAAACAAAGTTTCTGCAATTTCATTCATCACTTTCATGTCTTTAATTGTAACATATTCAAATTGACTTGGCACAAAGAATGCTACTGCACCACCACCTGTCATATGTTCACGATTATTTGTAAGTATATCATATCCAGGGAGAGAAAACAGTGTATTATATTCACCTGAAAGCCACGTCTCAGTTACGCCTAATACTGTATGTTTAGGACTCCTGTGTTATCTAGAAACAAACGAAATTGTTCATAATTCTTGTTAAAACTTCTAACATTAAGATGTAATATACACAAGCAAGAATCAGGTATACATTTGAAAACATATTTTGGCCGAGGTCTCAATATTAATGTCTATCAACGTGACATTGATACAATTTTCTAGTTCATTTCCCATCAATGGAAAACTGTAAAGATTTAAGTTACATGCTAAAAGGAAACGTGTAAACAAGTCGACGGTTTGGTACATATTCGACATCTTTTCTTCTTCTTCTTCTTCTTCTTCTTCCTTTTTATTCTTCTATTATTCCTTTTTATTCTTCTATTCTTCTTCTCTTCTTGTTTCTTCTTCTTCTTTTCCTCTTCTTCTTCTTCTCCTACTTCTTCCTCTGCCATTTGTAGATTACGATGCTTATCTTTTTCCTTGTGTACCTGCAAATTGACCTTCGGAAAATTGTGCAGTTTGCTAATTTGCAATTGGGTTTTAGCTATACGGTGGCTGAAAATTACGTCATTGCGTGACGTCACAATAGGCAATGACGGAACAATCATGTTTAATCATAAAGTGTATAATTATAACCAGTGTGAATTTCAATTTAGATCGATGTCTAGAGCCTAAATTACCTATTCTAAATGTCAAAGCCATTCCTTACCATTGACAAACGTGAGTAAATGATAAAGCATGATACAAATATTGAAACATGATAATAAGGACTAATAATGCAACTATTCAAAGGTGACGGATATAAAATGAATTCATTATTTTATTCGAGAAATTAGCTACGCCCCACTAGAAACGGTAATACAGTGACCTCGAGCCCTGTAGAGTCTCTACAGGCAATTTAAATATGTATAATATATCTATTGACACTGTCATTTCGACTAAGATCATATTTGAATAATATTGTTTGACCGACAAAAGTGGTTTTTAAACCTAACAAATGCGTATAGTCATCAAACAAATTAGTTTCGACTAGAATAAAGAAAAAAACAATCATTATCCGTTTCTCATTTTCCCTTTTTTCACAGTACTCTCAAAAACGACATTGGGGAAATAAATGAATATTCATGCAGCCAAATAACGAACGTATAAACAAATTTATGACAAAATAGCAAAGAGTTTTAGATGTATAATTCTGAACAGGATGTGCGGCTTATTTCTTAAAACTGTCCTGTGTTATGACTTAAGTTGATCCAAATATCAACCAGCTTTGTTGACAAAAATGTCCTAATATCAAAACAAAATTGCAGACATTTATATTTATTTAATATTAGTTTAACTGACAGATTTAACTAACTGTTTGGGCATTCTACCGTTACCTCCTACTCTTTAAACAAATGTTAAAGGTCAAATGTAAATTTACCCAACAGTTTTTTCCTTTTGGCAGTGTACTATTCCGTTACAGCATGTCCATCTTAAAATTGACGATTATACCATCATTTCACCTTCACCATCTGTTCGCATATTTGGTGTTACCTTTTACAAGCATATATGTCACATCATGAATCAAATGTATGAAAATCTGTTAATTTCCACTTGCAGTAGAATAAGGAAGTTCATAGATCAAGATTCTTCACATGAAGTTGTGAGATCTCTTGTTTGTCTAGTCTCAGTCCAGCTAATTGTAATTCTTTTCTCAATGGTATATCGCTGAAAGATCTTAACTCCCCTCCCTTCTACTCCTCCAAACCAAAGCAGCACGGCTAGTTCATTGTAAGCCAAAATGTGTCCATGTCTCCCCTCTCATCACTGATCTTCATACATAAAGACCTTAACTCTCACTTACAAGTGTCTCAATAATCAGCCCCCAGCATACTCTCTTAAAAAAGAGAGTGAATTTTCACTCTATTTTCACTTTCTTGGGAGTGACGTCCGTGATCACTTGTTTAGGAGTGAAAATCGATTGATTTTAGAGTGCTCTCTAAGAAGAAAAGAGTGAATGTTCACTCTATTTTCACTCTATTTTCACTCTCCAGAGGAGTGACGTCCGTGATCACTCGATTTTTGTTAGAGAGTACCTATGTGATCTACTCCATTCGCACACATCCATCTATAATACACGATCAGCCAGTAATAAAACATTTACCGTCCCTCGAACACGGGCCCTCGAAACAGTAAACTTTTTCCGTTATTTCCCCTCCCCCCAAAAATAAAAAGTAAATAAATAAAACAAATAAAATGGAACTCCTTACCCCCTGTACTTAGAATTTCCACACTCTGACAGTTTTCAAGAAATGTCTAAAAATAGGTATAGCACACAAAAAATAAGTACAACAAACACATGTTATTTAATGATTGCAAATGATCAAACTTTATGAAAGCTTCAAAAAAAAAAAAAAAACAGAATTGAAATCGGTCAATGCGTTGTGATTTTATACCATTTTTTGATATCGCAAAATTACCGAAAAACCTGCCAGAAATGGTCAAATTGGCAAAAATGGCAAAATTCGACAAAGTTGACAACTAAATTCATCACTTTCTTGGACACAAATAATAAATTAAATTATCAGACACTAAAATATCATCTTTGTGGTAAAAAATACAGAAAAGAAAATTCATATATCTATTACCGTTTTGAAAACAGAAGCAAACAAAATAAGTAATTTTTGCCATTTTTGCGAATCTGCAGATATGAAAAAATTGTGAAAATAACTCCGTTAAAAAAAAGTCCGTCTAATTAATATGCGCATAATTATGTAACCAAATTAAAACCGAACATGATACATCAATTAAACCTATGTATATCAGACAGGTATGGAAATATATTTATTTTTGAAGAAAAACAAATTATGATTATTCATCAAATATGCAAATAAGGTCATTTCAGCTAGTTATATATATAGGAAAGTCAAACTGTTCATTTTGTTGGCATTTTTTAAAATCATATATTTATAGATCATATTTACACCAAATATTAACATTAAATTCCAAATATTTTTGCAATTTCAATGAAATATGGCGATGGAAATTACTTGCATTTCCTCATATGTTTCACAAATTATTTAGAAAAGCCGAACAAATGATAAGAATTTGCAGACTTTCAGCTACATCACAGTATAGTTTTTTTTTCTTTAATATCAGATTTGAGGATTTATGATGATTTTCCGAGAAACCATTCAATTCAACAGGCCATAACATTCCACAGGGACTGAATTTCAGAAGAAAAAAAAAAAATTGGTGACCCCAGTACAGTTGTGGCTACCGTGAGTGTAAATAACAAATTGATTTAATGAGTGAAACACCTAAGGATATTGCATTTTTGTAGGGGAGTTTTATAAATTGAAGTGCATTTTCACCACGCAGAATAACAGTCAATGGGCGATCAGCGGGCCATGTCACACATGGCTGAAAAGACAATATTCTAATCAATAATTTAACATATTTCCCACATGCCTATAACAATGAAACTACACAGAATTGTAGTTAAAGGTATGCCTGAAAGATATGTGAAATAACAATTTAAAAATATTGTTCAGTTTTTTAAAAATAAATTTACGAAAATTGCTATTTCTACCAACTGACTGCTGTTGTGTGTGTGTGTGTGTGTGTATGTGCATGGGGCAGAGTGTGTGCACAGGCAGTGTGATCACCCTACTAAAAAGACACCTTTTCACATTTGTTGTATATTCCTCTCTGTTTGTATTTAATGTAAGCTTCATGATTATGATAATTTTCTCTCTTTTTGTTGTTTGTTAGAATTTCTTGCTTATGCGCTTTGCATCTAATGAAAAGGCGCTTCATATAATATGTAATATCTTTATTATAATATTATTATATTACAAAGAAGAA
Source organism: Strongylocentrotus purpuratus (assembly GCF_000002235.5). Classification (NCBI taxonomy): domain Eukaryota; kingdom Metazoa; phylum Echinodermata; class Echinoidea; order Camarodonta; family Strongylocentrotidae; genus Strongylocentrotus; species Strongylocentrotus purpuratus. The sequence goes on from NW_022145595.1 coordinate 23,192,786, forward strand.
ATAGGAGCAGACTATAAAGGGTGGCAAAAAAAAAAACCGCCACACGTGACATCTACAATGTCAACGACATCATAGACACGAGGCCGTTGGATTTTGTTTTAGTTCAGTAGAAAATTCTTTCTGAGTAAATGGACACAAAGAAGTCGAAGATAATCAATTTCGGGTAACGTGCTTCGATTCTACAGCTATTTTTAAGAAGCAGTTTTAAAACTTGAGACTTCTGCAACAGTAATCATGCTATGTAACAGCTCTCTCTCTCTCTCTCTCTCTCTCCTCTGTATGTGTTTATCTATCTACCTCTACGCTATTTCTATGTTATGTCTATGATAAAGTCCAAATTCATTATTTTCATCACCCTCTGCTTTTTTGTTTATATCATCTGCACAGTGACTATATGTCAAGGTACATTTGGTAGGATCGATTGTGGCATGAACAATGTCGTCATCGAAAGCGCTTCCTACGGGCGGAATGGCAACATCATATGTCCAAGCGGTCAAGCCAACACAGCCAGCCCGTGTTCCGAAGATGTGACGGATATCTGGCAAAACCTAAGGTGCAGCGGCAGGACAACATGCTATCCTTACGCCAGGAGTAGTTGGAACGGCAATGGATGTCCATCATACCCTCAGGCCTATTTGGAAGTCATGTATACATGTGGTAAGGCACTTGGAGAATACATTTTCGGGGGGGGGGATGTGAGTTTAAAAACGTTATGAGCCAGTTTGCTTGCTGTATTTAATATACTCTTGTTTCATGGCGAATTGTTTGGCAAACAAAAATTGACGAGTCTGCGTGGGGTCCTTCCGTCTTCTGGTTTTGTTTCCTTTCTCCTCTAATTACTTCTACCCTCGTATCTCTCTTTCGTTCTCTTTTGTTCTCCCGCCCCCCCCCCCCATTTTCTTTTCTTTTCGTGCCATCGGGGCTTGCAGGGATACATGGGTCCATATGGAAACATTGTATTATCCGCGCAATCTGTCTTACGATGCATAGAGCAAAATCATTTTTGCATGAAAAATTGAAGTTTTCTGAAAAGTGCGTTTCTTTCCAGCATAGGGGTGCCCGAGAGTCACTTTGGCAACCTTTCAAAAAGTAGAATATAAACACATAATATGCTCTTTCTCTGTACTTTTGTCGAAAAAACATAGCAATCCCGCACAATGTCGTCTCTATTTGCTTTGGAGAAGAGCAAAATAGCGATCGAGTTTCGGCCCCTCTCACAATTAAGTCCTCACTCGTTCCATTGTAGTCAGGCGGCTTTGGGGTGAGCGGCTAATGAATAAACTAATCGTTAGCTTTATTTTGGTATTACACTTGTTTGGATTTGTTTTATATTGTTGTCGGAATTTACTCATTCGCAAAATGTAACTTTTGCAACAGTAGCTGATACTTTTTTCTGTTCTTGAAACGGCAATGAATTTGCATCGAACCCTCAGGCCTATTTGGAAGTCACGTATACATGTGGTAAGGCACTTCCAGAGCACTTTTTTTTTTCCCCTAAAATTTGGCCGACCGTTATTTTGTTCAGTTTTTTTTTAATTTTTTTTTATTTATTTTTTTAGGGAGGGGGGCGGGGGGGGGGGGGGTAAGGTCACCTTTTTTTTGGGTCAACCTTTGTCACAAATTTGTTATTTTTGTTATTTTTGTTATTTAAAAAAAAAATTAAAAACAAATTGAGGGGGGGGGAAGGTTTCCTCCAAAACATATACATAACAAGTTGTCCTAGAAGTTAGTTTTCCTAAGAGGTAGTTGACTGGGGGTGGCTATCCGGGGGTGGATGTCCAGGGGGTAGTGTCCGGATACGGTGCTTGTGTATGTGTATGTGTGCGTGTGTGTGTGCGTGTGTGCGTGTGTTTGTGTGTGTGTGTGATATTTACCTCAATTTACGTTCGGCATTTCTAACTGTAGTTGTTTTTACTTTACAATTATGACATCATTCGCACATGAATGGACACCATAACGTCGACAACAATGGCACGATTCTCAACGGCCGATTCCACAGCTATTCCTACAACTACAGAAATGACCACAGCACCAACTACAGAAATGACCACAGCACCAACTACACAAATGACCACAGCACCAACTACACAAATGACCACAGCACCAACTACACAAATGACCACAGCACCAACTACAGGTATGTTGAAACGTCAAGAATTCGGTTTTGATTTGATTTTTTGAATTCACTATGTATAGGCTACATGTCATCTTTTGAAAGTTAAATATCAATGCTTATCAACGTGACATTGATAACAATTTCTAGTTCATTCCCGATATACCTAAAACTGTAAATATTTAAGTTAAACATGCCTAAAGCAAACGTATAAACTATTCGTGATTTACCATGGATTTATAAGTCCATGGTTTTGTACGTCGCGTACGTGTTCGACATTATTTTTTATCCATCCTTGCTGGTGAAATTAAGGGAATGATACTTTGTGAGGATAGGTACCGATTTTCGGTCAAATTTTCTCATTCTTCTTGTTCTTCTACTTCTTCTTCCTTTTTATTCTTCTAATCTTCTGTTTCTTTTCCTTCTCTTCTTCTCCTCCTACTTCTTCCCCTGCCATTTGTAGATTACGATGGTCGCGGTTCATAATCACAAGGTCTAGCATTTAATACCCATGACAGATGCTTATCTTTTTCTTTGTGTACCCGTAACAAATCATGTTATCATGCAGTCCTTTCAACAATGTTGATCTTCGCAATGACAGTGTATCTTTCACTTTAGACATTGCACTTGTGTGTTATAACCAGGAGAGCGATATCAAATGCGAGAAGGAACTTATCCACATCGTTTCTGCCGTCTGGGGCCGCACTGACACCACATCAGTTTGTGGCAAAACCAGTATTAAATCAATTTTGTTGGAAATATGATTCATTAATGGGAAAAGAAAGCAAAGAGATGATTAAGAGAGGGTGGTTAAATAAATAAATACATACTAGCACGAACACACCCACACACGCACACACACGCACACACACATACCCAAGCACATGTACATACATTTATACATGCATACATACATGCACGCACATGCCAAATTTGACAACCATAAAGTAAAAGAATTGGACATATTTTGAAATACTGACAGCTGCAAACTGTAGTGTTTTATTATAATGAACTCCGAAATAAGACGACACTCTTTCAAGTAGTAACATAAAGATTGAGTATTTCGTCAGGAAGATGCGAACTCTTTATTTTGAGTCCCATCACTTAGAAAATGATGTATAATGGTCAGGGGCGTCGCTAGACCTTTTTTAGTGGGGGTGTAGAGGCCAACGATTACCGACAAAACTAGCCCCCAATTACCTACAAAATTAAATGTCCCAATATTTACAAATTTAACCCTATATACCCGGGGCCGAAGGGGTCTGAAAATCTGAATTATCTGAATTCAGTTTACCCCCCCCCCCTCTCGCGCGAAGCGCGTAAGCCTTGACTTTTCCATAAATTATTAGAAAAAGCAGACGATTTGTTAAACCGTGCTCGACTCTTAATCTTTGTCTGAATTCGGCTTACCCCTCCTGCGCAAAGCGCGGAAGTTTTGACGTTTCATTAAATTATTAGAGTAAGCAGACGATTTGTTGTACCATTTTCGACTCTTAAGAAGCCCTATTTATCTGAATTCAGTTTCCCCCTCTCGCGCGAAGCGCGGAAGCCTTAACGTTTCCTTAAACTATTAGAGAAAGCAGACGATTGGGTGTACTGTTCTACTCTTAATTCTCGTCTGAATTCAGTTTCCCCTTCCCGCGCGAAGCGTGAAAAGCTTAGACGTTTGATTTAATTATTATAGAAAGAAGACGATTCGCTGCACCGTTTTCGACTCTTAATAAGCCCTATTTATCTGAATTCAGTTTCCCCCTCTCGCGCGAAGCGCGGAAGCCTAGACGTTTCTTTAAATCATTAGAGAAAGCAGACGATTGGGTGTACTGTTCTCGACTCTTAATCCTTGTCTGAATTCAGTTCCCCCCTTCCCGCGCGAAGCGCAAAAAGCTTAGACGTTTGATTTAATTATTATAGAAAGAAGACGATTCGCTGCACCGTTTTCGACTCTTATTAAGCCCTATTTATCTGAATTTAATTCAATTTATTCAATATAAACAACAAATTAATTCATTCATAGACCTACACAAACATCACATGCATTGCAGCCCCTAAATATCATCCCCTCGTCCCTTAAGTTTTAGGTGTGAACAAATGACAACCACCGAATAGGACTTGGGCAATGCAACAGTAACCGTATTATTTATCACTCTCAATCAGATGCGTTCACAGTTTTCACACCTCTTAAAAAATGTTTCTGGAATTCATATAATGATACATGTACTGTGTTTATTAATTAAATCTAATGAATTCTTTAATTTCCTCAGCCAAATCCTTTCTCAAATATAAAATTGAAAGAATGTGTACAGGCTTACCTTGAAATAACTGAAGAGACAAACGGCCACTGTAAGTCTTGAACACGCCAGGCCTGGAACTTCAGTCTTCATCTACCCCCCCCCCTCCCCCAAACTCAGGGGTCGGAGGGACCGCATGCGCGTTCCTAAAATCTCAAGGAAAGGGATACTTTTTCGTGCGACAAAATCCGGCCCGAGAATTGTAAAAAAAGGGGGTGTATTTGACTTTTCACCCGGAGATTTCGTTAAAAAGAGGGTAGGTTTTTTTCTCTCTCTCTCTTTGGACTCCTGAAAAATGTAAAAAGGGGGTTATAAAATATCTTGAATATAATCGAAAAATTGATCAAATCCCGGGATCAAATTCATGAAATTCCTGCTAGCTTTTAAAGCTCATACAGGATTATTTCATTTTGAAAAGTAAAAACACTCGCCCCCAGTCCCCCTCGATCGACTAGAGCTCACCTGGATTTTTTTTTTTTTTTTTTTTTGTTTTGGGGGGGGGGGGGGGGGTCTCCAAGGCAGGAAAAACCAGCGAAAAGACGGCGAAAAGCCGGCGAAAGGGGGTTTCAGAAATGTTGGCAGCCCTGAGATAGGGGGGGGGGTGCTTTCAAAGGGAGTGAACGAGCATACGCGTACCCTAAATAACACTGAGTGGGGGGGGGGGGGGGGGGGTAGCCGGGCATCTACTGTACATGATTGCACTTTTTAAGCGCTTGCGCGCTGGCGCACTTTACGTCTGGGCTATAATAATACGCGGGGGTAGTCTTCCTAGTGGGTTGTTGTCCTAGGGGGTAGTTGACTGGGGGTGGTTATCCGGGGTGGATGTCCAGGGGGTAGGTGTCCGTATACGGGGCGTGTGTATGTGTGTGTGTGATGTGCCGTGTAAAGGTGTCAGAAAGTACTTGAATTTCACGTACACCTGCGAAGGTAATAGGCCTTTACTCCAGTTATCAACTTAAATAATTTCGATTGTGTCATTTAGGATGCACAAAAACGTTCATGAGTAAAATAATTAGATTCTCCATCAAGATGGTAATTAATCTAAAGAAAGAGAGAGGAAGAGAGAGAGAGAGAGAGAGCGCGCGCGCGAATAAATATTATAATAGAAACTCCATTAATATAAATAAATTCTAATTGAGTTACGATTTCTTTTTCCGGGATAAGGTGAATATTAAATGATTTCCAGCAGATTCCAAGTCAATGAGTGTTTGTGTGTGTTAGGGCGTTGTGGAAATATTGGATGCAGGGAAAAGTCCGAAGAATTTTTTCTATTTTCGTGTCGCTCCAATTTGGGGGATTCTGAGGAGGCTAGGAACAGTGTGTGGTATATATGTGGAAGTGTGGCGGGTGGTGTGTGTGTGTGTGTGTGTGTGTCGCATGGTGATTTTATTTAAAAAAAAATTATCAATCGTACAATTTGTGTAATGAATATGTTTAGAATTCATATCAAGATGAAAAACAACTGTATTTTATTTCTAAGACTGATTTGTATTGTTTGGAATCAATAAAAAAAAACTATTGAAGATAAAAAGTGGATAGAAGAACTAATAAATTGATTGAATAATCCTTTTGGGCGGTTTATTTGATTATGATGCACATCCTGAAATGAAATTGATTTTACTTATTTTCTTGTATTATGATTTTGCACCATTTCGATTTAAACAGAAGAAGCAACAACGACAATGCAGCCAACAACATTGCAGCCGACAACAATAACAATGCAGCCGACGGTACCACCAGCAAGTATGTAGACCTATGTTTACCTACAGAAATTGACGATATTACTGGGGTTGTAGCTGTCAGTGTTGTAGATAAAGGAGGCATAGGGGGAGGAGAGCACCAGCCCCCTTTACACATCGAATTACACACAAAGGGAGTGAATCTGCAATAATTGCAAACACTGCCGCAAAGTCGACCTGGGGCAATGTCAGTAGCCCTATCAATCCTCTAATAAAACATGCGAACATGACAATAACATATATCGTTAAGTTATGTAGGTAATATTTTGTTTTCTTGGTAATTTGAGTAATGTTAATTCTATTAGTAATATTGATTTTGTTTGAAGTAATTTTGATTTGTTTACATGTACAGCGCTTTGAAACTTCTGTCACAAGCGCTATATAAATTTGTCATATTATTATTATTTTTATTATCGTAATCTGAACGTGATTTATATAGGTTGTGAAATACGTTTCTGAAAGCTCCCTTTCGATTTCCTTCAAAGTCGTTCCTTCATTTTAAAAAGGGAAATGATAAATAGACAGAAAATAAATAGAGAGATAATGAAAGACCGAAAGAGACAATTCATGGGAAATCGATGAGAAAAGAAGTAGATAGGACCAAACGTCCCCCTTAAATCAGAGGTTTTGCTGAAGCAGGGAAAGTTTGAACAAAAACCGATTACAAAATTAATGAGAAAGTTATGATTTTTGAAGGTGCAATCTGGTTTTATCTTGCTTTTCCTCCCACTACTGAAAAACTTAAGGGAAATTGTAAATTTGTTAATCATACTTTAACTCACGACCCTGTGAGTGTTTGTGTTCCTATCAATTAATTTAAGTGTCGTGGTATAGTGGTCGATTCACTTGACCCTCAATCCAACATGTCCAAGGGTTCGGGGTTCGAATCCCACCCTTCTACTAACGTACCTAGCTCAGGAAGACATTAATACTCATTTGCCATTCTCCACCCAGGTGTAAATGGGTACTTGCAAGGCCCTTCATTGATGCTGATTAGGCTTCCATGCATGGGTAAACAAAGTATCATTATAAATTGAATTCCAATTCTCTTACCTATTTTAGAATGTTTTAACCCCCCCCCTCCCCACCCCCATCTCCCTCCCTCAAACTCAAAGCCCCTGTATACCACCTCTCAGCTTTCATTTCTTAATCCATTTCTATGTAATTTCTATGAATAAGTCCAAATTCATTATTTTCACCACCCTCTGTTTTTTTGTTCATATCATCTGCACAGCGATTTTGACTCCAGTGTGTCAAGGTACATTTGGTACGATCAATTGTGGCTCGAACAATGTCACCATATGCAGCGCTTTCTACGGGCGGAATGGCAACATCATATGTCCAAGCGGTCAAGCCAACACAGCCAGCTCGTGTTCCGAAGATGTGACGGATACCTGGCAAAACCAAAGGTGCAGCGGCAGGACAACATGCTATCCTTACGCCAGGAGTAGTTGGAACGGCAATGGATGTGCATCGCACCCTCAGGCCTATTTGGAAGTCACGTATACATGTGGTAAGGCACTTGGAGAATACATTTTCGGGGGGGGGGGTTGTGAGTTTAAAAACGTTATGAGCCAGTTTGCTTGCTGTATTTAATATACTCTTGTTTCATGGCGAATTGTTTGGCAAACAAAAATTGACGAGTCTGCGTGGGGTCCTTCCGTCTTCTGGTTTTGTTTCCTTTCTCCTCTAATTACTTATACCCTCGTATCTCTCTTTCGTTCTCTTTTGTTCTCCCGCCGCCCCCCCCCCCATTTTCTTTTCTTTTCATGCCATCGGGGCTTGCAGGGATACATGGGTCCATATGGAAACATTGTATTATCCGCGCAATCTGTCTTACGATGCATAGAGCAAAATCATTTTTGCATGAAAAAGTGAAGTTTTCTGAAAAGTGCGTTTCTTTCCAGCATAGGGGTGCCCGAGAGTCACTTAGGCAACCTTTCAAAAAGTAGAATATAAACACATAATAGGCACTTTCTCTCTGCTTTTGTCGAAAAAACATAGCAATCCCGCACAATGTCGTCTCTATTTGCTGGTATTACACTTGTTTGGATTTGTTTTATATTGTTGTCGGAATTTACTTATTCGCAAAATGTAACTTTTGCAACAGTATGCAACAGTAGCTGATACTTTTTTCTGTTCTTGCAGAGGGCGCTACACAATTTGTTTTGGTGAGATAATGAAAACTGATTATCAAATTTGAAAGAATATACTTATTAAAATATCAAAATCAACCAGCCGGCCTATGTATTGTTATTATTGATTAATTAATTAATTAACCGTCACCGTATCAAAAAAAAAAGTAGAGTTGAATTGGTATGATCCTTTTAAATCTATATTCACACATTTTGGGGTCTAAAATATAGAAATAAAGAAATTCTACAAATTCATCATTATTTTCCTCTTCTTCCTCCGCCTCTTTTTCTTCTTCTCCTTCTTCCTTTTCTTCTTGTACTTATTATCATTTCTATCATCAGTTTAATGTTGTTATTATTATTATCTTTAATAAGTAATTCTTTTATTTTTCTTATTATGTCTGTAAATAATTATTACTATTTTAATTTATTAATTTTATACATGTCTGTAAGGGACCCCACTGGAAATAAGCTCTCGAGCTTTCGTGGGTTTTCCTGTTCAAGTTGACCTATTTCTGATCCGTTATTATTGTATATTGTTGTATGTTGGAAGCTTGTCGAATAAAAATCAATCAATCAATCAAAATTACCTTCATAGCAATTTTAGGCTCTGAAAGTGCACTAGACGTGTCATAAATAAAAATAAGAGCGATAACTTTGAAGACAATTGTAGTCTTAAACAATAATAGACTTTTCATTTAAGCTATAATATAGTTCTACCCAGAGCCATATATTCTACGCCATTGTTGTGACCAAGTGAAACCAGTTTGGTCAAATTCTGTCATACCGAAGCTGTGACGTCATACAAATCTATTTTTAGAATTTCTCAATTTTTTCTTCATTTTCAGAAAAAGCATCAAAAATAATGTCCAGATGTTGAAAAACAATTGAATATGTTCAGTATTGGCTGAGATATGACCATCTGAATAAATATATTTCCTGTAGGAACTCAGTGTTATTTGCTCTGGCTCGTAATGGTTAGACAGTGGACAGTATGACGTCACACTTAGGTACTCTTATATTATCATTAATGGTTCATCAAAAGGATAAACCTTATTAATTCTCTTCTTTTTGTTTTCTTCTTGCCATCCTTCATTCGCTCTCTCCCTGCGAATTCGAATTCTTCCATGTGTGGATCTACCATCTGTGACAACAGCACCAGAAGGATGTCCTGTGCCGGCACTACCCGCTTCTTAGAATTCCTACATCAGAACATGGTATACCAGCAACTGTTTATTGTTGAATGTGTAATCAGTAGAACAAACGAACACAAACTGGTGTAATTTCATCCTTTTTTCCAACTGCAAAATTACAAAAAAACACGCAAAAACACGCATACTTAAAGTTATCGAAGATTGTAAATCATGGATTAAAATTAATAACGGGACATTAAAACATGCACAAATTAGCGCATTATCCTAAAATATTGAGTTTTTGTCAGGATCTTATTTTTCTTTTACCAACTCTGGCACACAAATTATGGGCAGGGCGGAGTACTAAATTTGAAAAATTGTATGATGTACTATTCCTAATACAATCCCCATATAAAATTTACACTGAAATTTTTCCGGTAATTTAATATGTTGTAATCAATGTGAAACTGGTGTCTGGCCTCCGAAATTCACCGCAGTGGAAGCGCGGTTCGGAGCATGGAACTTCAAAGCGGAATGTTACACATCCCATTGTTATGCTTTAGAACTCACGAATGCGTTTGAATAAATTAATTACAAGAGTTTTCCACTCCTTTCTTTCATCTTTCTTCATGTACGTACTAGCCATTGCTTTGTTTGTTTGTTTGTTTTATTATATTTTAGCACGGTTGCATACTTCAGCCAATGGCTGTTCTTCAGCATGGCCGTGCATAGTTACCCATTGCATAGTTACCCGATGCACTGGCACCACCTTGCAAAGAATTCATTTGAGCAACTATATACCTGTTGGGCACTTCCATACAAGCCATGCAAGCGATGGCGGAAGCACTTTGTATTTTGCTATAACTAAAAGGGCGATGTTAACACCGTCAGACAACACAGTCGCAAACGCACGGTACAGTGTTTCGTTTACAATGGAAAGCAGGTTTATGTCTTACACAAAGACAATAAAATTGTAATATTTCATTTTTAATTATTGAAAAGCACTCACTGCTTTAACACAAAATTAACAGAAATATAATGTGTACGGGAATGTCCCTGTCTAAAACAGCAACATGAAAACAATGAAGTAGAACATAGATTCTTCTAAAAATATAAAGTCATTCTGAATTAATGTATTTCCGGGGCGCTTGCTCCTTTTAAGGTGTCATGGTGGTTAAAAGGTTTTAGGAGGAACCTATATTATGCATAAATCAAAGGAAATATCTCTCCTTTGCTGAATTGTATTTTATTTGTTTTAATTACTTCATAATAGAAAAAGAAAAAAAAATTGAGTTGAATGCTGAATGAATACAACTAGTTTTTCAGTGCATTGTAATCAGTACTCATACTATTATATATGGTGTCTTAAGTTTTTTGTACTTTCATTTAATATAAACTTCTTGTATGCGCTTCTTGCATAGGAAGAGTATGTGCCTTGTAAAATACTGCCATAATTGTTGTGAACATTACTGAGGAAGAAAAAATGATACCGGTAGTTCGTTTAAAAGTAAAATCGTAATTATACGTAATATATGAAGTAATCGAATATAATTGTAGCCTATTACTGAATCATATTTGTGTCATAGAATATTTGTTGTTTGGGCAAGAAAATCCTGGAAGTATATGTAACGTTCTAGACTTAACTTTTGTCTTCGTCATAGTTTGCAACAAAACAATTGAATTTTCGTAATTTTGTTAAGATTACTAGGTTGAAGAACAATGTACTAAAGGGTAACTATCACAATAAGGTTCTAGATTTTTAATAAATATCTGATGAATCCTGGAAAAATCAGAGGTAGTCTTGATGGTTATTATAGTGTAACATTATTGTAGGGTATTGTGAAGTAGTTATAAATTGACATCAAACAGGTCGTTGCACTTCATGTTTAGTTAGATAAAAGCTCCATTAGGGCTATAAATTCAATACAATTATCACGTATACTAAATCTTAGATGTGATCTGAGACATAGGCCTACGAGACTAATAGATTGTTGCCAGAGCCTTAAAAGGACGTCACATTGCCTTAAAAGGATGTCACATGTGGCAGTCAACGTTCTCGTCGTGCAAATCTAAAAGTCCCTATCTGAACAACGCCTTAGTCTGGATCACCCGTTCCTTAAACAAGCATGTCTTTTTTCGCGTAGAAATACTAACTTTCGTAACTAAATAATCAATATTCTATAAGAAACTTCTCTTAATCATAATAAAAACTAGTCATGTAGTTCTTGCAGCTTATAATGTGTTTCGGTGTCATTCATTTCCCGTGTTTTATCACTTGTTTGTTTTCTTTTTCATCGGCGATCTGGTTCCGCCAATGATGAAAATAACTACACCTCCACAATGAGATAGGATGTTTAACATTATAAACTTGAAGAACATAGGACCTTCTTGCATTAAAAAGTTGCGTTTAAACGCGACTGATTTGTTTCACTTTTATGCAATCAGAATAGCTTATTTTGGACTTTCGTGTAATCGCAACCAAGAGGGCCGTCCGTATCTGTATGCTTTTGCTACGCAGTGGTTGACCCAGGGGTGGCGATCCCGGGGGTGAAGAAAAAAAATGCCCAAAAGATAGAGATGGTAAGATAGAAAGAGCGAAAGAGCGAAAGGAAGAAAGAAAATAAGAGCGAAAGAAAGAAAGAAAGAAAGAAAGAAAGAAAGAAAGAAAGAAAGAAGGAAGAAAGAAAGAAAGAAAGAAAGAAAGAAAGAAAGAAAGAAAGAAAGGAAGAAAGAAAGAAAGAAAAAAAGAAAGAAAGAAAGGAAGACAGAATACGTTTAAATACTCATCATCATCCATAAATTGTATTATTTGAACAGATGTCAAATATGTTGTCAAATAAATGTTCATTCATTATTTTTTTTCTTCATTTTTCATTTTTATTTTCAGCTATATAGTTGAAATAATTTGCACTCCAAATGAAATTGAAAACTTTCTATACATAAATTGTGTATGGCCTTTAAGTGGGCATGAAATGCAGACAGTATTAAATCAAGTGTACGGAAAAGAAAATCACATCACTATGTATAGGGAAATTTATCAGAATATCACATCTTTGAAATGCGGTTGTACAATATTTTTAGTTATAGGAAAATGATAGGAAAATGATGGGAAAATGATGGAAAGGTATCTCTCTCTCTCTCTCTCTCTCTCTTCCATTCTTCCACCCACCCCTCTGTCTCCAACCTCTCGCTCGTCTCTAGACTCTGTTTCCCTTAATTCCTGTTGCTTACCCCTTGGCCCCTTTCTCCCTTTCATTTAAAATATACTCTAAACTTAACAATATAGTACGGGACTTTCAAAACCTAAATGACGATGAGAAATTTAAACTAATGATGTCCAATGACGAAACCGACATAAGCGCAATGATATTAGGAATAAGCGAAATGTACCACAAACGAATATACCTACTGAAAAATAATAAATCTAAAAATAACTACACATAACATCCCCCCCGTTAAAAAAAATTAATATATATATATATATATATATATATATGAAGTTCAAGTCTTGTTTTTGACCTCGTATTTGCTTTCATTTGCTCAATCATTTACATTGCTGTTTATCTTTATACTTTTGATATATTTTGATTGCAATATCAAGTATATAAGATAAAGAAACGACCATATATTATATATTCGCGAGATTAGTAGATCATTGATTGTTTTTGTTTTTTCTCTCGCTGAAATTTAGTGTTGTAAAAAGCATTATTTTTTGTGATCCCTTGCTCACTGTCTCCCACGTGGTGGTTGGGTTCAAAATAGGATCGTATTTTCGTGGGGAGGGTTATACATAATATATATATATATATATTTTAAATCTTTCTAGAGACTAGCTTGATAGAGACTAGCTTGATACTTACATGATAGGATATACGGGTGTGCCGCTCTAATGGGTAACTTTTTCTCCCAAAAAATCCCTAAACATGGGTCCCACTTTTAACAAAAATACCATTAAAATGGAGGGGGTCGTTTTGGGGGTATTTTTTCGAGAAAAATGCCCCCAAATGCCCCCTAATAATGGGTAGGGGTTTCGAGGCTTGAGCGGCACACCCCATCCAAATCAAATCTGAGTACCCCCCCCCCCCCCGGATTCTTGACGGAAAGACTTAAATTATAACTCTTCACCCTGGTATTTCTCAAAAAATGGAAGCAGTTTTATTCTCTGAATATTGCTTACAAGCATGACTAATCTGCATTACAATTACCTTGACTCATATCAACATGCATTAGATGGAATTACAAAATATTAGACTACAACTTTTATGATTTTTATCTACGCTTTACATCTTTATAAGATTAACAAACTATCAGTTAACAAATAAATTTGTATGCTGATTCTCGAATTATAGTCCCTTTTCCATTTCCTATATATATTTTAACATTCAGGATGAAATGAACGGCCAATAACAGTGGAATCATACTATTAAATAATTTTTTAGCATTTTGACCTAAAAAGGAAATAAATAAAATACATACTAAAATGCAAAAGTGAATTTCTGAGTTGTGTGTTAATACTTTGTTACAGATTCTAACACTTAATAACTGACGAGGATATATATATACAACAAATACAATTTTTTCTTTGATTCCTATTTCTACCAATATAAGAGATGATGTATTTTCTCTTTTTCTGCACAAAGCCTGTTGAAGAAAGATAATGTACTATGGCATGGCTCAACATTTTTAGAAATATGACTTGGGTAAAATGAGAAATATTTAAAAATGGGTGAAAATAACCTGCACGTACATGAATTCTCTCTCTGAAACCATTGACATTGGAGTTGTTGATTAGAAAACTTATTTCCACTTTCATTTTGACTGACATTTCGTCCAATCTGGTTTGTCCTCTTAGGAATATACTGTCAATATAAATGTTTTTAACAAAGTAAGAATAACATGTAAGGTCCTTTTGCTGCATATCAGGCAATTTGAAAGCTGCAATATTAATAGGCCAACTTTCAATGGTCAACTACGTTTACATTTGTTATAGTTGTTAAGAAAAATAATAAAATAGAATTTGTAATTTTGATTTTGAGATTATTCTGGAGGGCAAGGAGTGATAACGAGGACATTTTGTTTTTTAATCCGAAAAATCAAACCTATCGTGGAAGACAGCATCAGAAGAAAAAGAAAAACATCATGATTATTCTCCTTACAACACATGAAAATATCTTCTTACATTGTAATTCATTCTATACAGCATGATTCTGCTAAGATATAAATAAGCTTCATAAAAAAATTGCATATTCTTACTCTTTTTTGTTACAACATGTATATTTCTGTAAATAAGGTTTTCATTATTTAAAACATTTTCAAATAAACAATTCCAAAAACGAGCCTTTCAGACTAGAATCCTATAAAAAATTCATGTTCAATAACATGAATCCATATCAAATATCTTTTAACATATCAAATATTACTAATTAGTATACATAATTTAACTTTATTGTTGATAAAAAAAAAAGCCTATAAGATATACAAGATATACATGTACAGTACTGAACTATATTGATGGTCAAGTATAAAAATACTATATTATGCAGCTAAAATGTACATGTTTTAATAGTTACAACTCATGAGCAGTCGTCAAAGTAAATGTACAGGTAATAAATGTACTTCACCGGTTACAGAAATCTCTACATACATGTAAGTTCATATTAAAAACTATATATTATATTTAAGTACTTTTTTTCTTATCTTGCAATAGCCAGTACAAATGCACTTGTCTTATATACACAAATAAAGAATGTTAACAAGAAGACACGTACAGGGTTAACATCAGTGTAACATTATCACTTGCGTTTACTGAATTTGTAAGCAAACGATTCTTATTTTGCAAGATTGGAGATACCAAAGTGAATAATTATGCATGTGCATAATGAATTGATTTATTTTAAAAGTAAAATACCAAATTACTATACTTCAAAAGTTTTCACATTTTTTAAAACATGAAAACTCATGTCAAATGGCAATAGACATATTTAAATCTTTAAGTCAAAAGACCAACATATTTTTGTGTCCTATTACAGATTGAAAAATTCTCACGACTTGCCTATTAACTGATGGTTAACTATTAACTGATGGCAGTAGCACTTATACATGCATATCATTATTAGCATCAATGACATCATTTTTTTCTTGCTAGGATAAAACAATCAAAAAGACATGACAAGAACGCTGACAAACAACTGTTGGTATACATCTGAATACTCTTTAAATATTCATAACTCAAAACATTAAGCTGACATACAAAAGTGTACAAAAAGCATACATGTATTGTAGTAGTAGACCATGCATAGCTAGAGGACCTACTCATATTATGTAGAGGATAGAAGTTCTTTTACAGAGCACTTTCTTCATCGTTGAACCCATTGTTTGAGTAACCTCGCCCCCCTCCTCCTCCTCCTCCCATTGCTCCTATCCCATCTCCTCCGCTCGTCTCTCTCTTGATCGTTCTCCTCACCCGTCTCTCCTCGACGATGTCGGCGTCGTCGTCGTCCTCATCGTCCATCATGGCGAGGTTGAATTCGCCGTTCCTGCTACCGCTGTCATCGGACTGTGAGGACATGGTATGGGAAGCCACTGAGGGGTTCTCAGCGTTGCTACCGCCACTGTCAGGCAAGACCTAGACAGGGAGAAAGAGGTTGTCAGAATCTTGGATGTAAAATGTTTACATTTATTGTTAAAGGGAGTGGGTCGCCATTTTGCAGCTGCAGAAGGCCATAATTCGCTGACACCAGACTCGGTGGAAATACAATTAATGTGTTTACAAGTCTGCACACAGCGAACCCATAGGTCCATCAAGAAATACCCTTATGTCATGTAAAGTGAGATAGTGACTTTATCTTGTGGAGGAATGGATGAGGAAATACAAAGCATTACATATGGCATGTCTTCATCAGCTCAAGATTGCCAAATAGCCCGCTGTTTCTGATGTGGGAAATAATCCTGAAGTTACAAATCGTGTCTTCATCAACACGAGACTTGACCTCGAAACTTGATTAATTATCTGCTATTCTTACTGTAACCAATAATACATGTACCTAAGGAATTCCATTGTTCTCAAGTGCAATATGTTTATACATTATACTGTACTCATATCACGCTTGTGATTAGCACACTGCCAAGACTCCAATTGTAATACTTTTTAACACTTTTTAATACCTTTTAATACTCACTATACCTTCTAAATGGAATTTGTATTGCATTTTATTACAATTTTTCCAATGTTACGGTTAATTGAATTCACGTATCTCTATGCATTTTATTTGTTTATATGTAAACATTTATTCATTTTTGCTAGCAATATTTCATATCTTGTATTTTTAAAAAAATCTTTTTTGTTGTTGTTTTGTTTTCTTGTTACTACTTTAATGTTTTGATTTAAAAATATATTTATTGTTATGTTATCTTTATGTTTTTTAATGCTTTTTTATATTGATGTAAACTTGCATTTTTAGTCTTCGGACTTGTTCACAAGTAATGAATAAAACCTTATTTGAACTTGAACTTGAAACTCTAGTTTGAGAAATTAGCTAGAGATATTTTGCTCAGCGTTCGCTCAAAGTGCGAGTCTTCGAGCTGGTGAAGACGCACCGGACAAATAGCGGGGTATTTTGCAAACTAGCCCAAGATATCTTGGGATGATTATCTCGACCAAATATCCCGCTAATTGCAACTTCGGGCTGATGAAGTCGCAAATTAACTGGATAATTTGGGATCGGATAGTTCAAATAACGGGACATTTGGTAATCTTGAGCTGATCGATGAAGACAGACCTATAGAGATGCATAAGCGTGATCACTCAGTACTGTGCTTTGCTCATTTAATGATTGGAAATTAAATCAATTACTCACCTGGTACGTAAAGCTTCGACCCTGCGGGCTGGATGACCCACTCATTGAGCTATGCTCATCTTGTAAAGCCAACCTGGATTCTATACCACTGAGCATATGATCTGCTGCAAAGGAGGACGATAAAGACGAAACAGCTTTTATTAGATTTAATTTCATTTCATTCATTCTCAGGAATACTTAAAATTGAGTCAACAATAAAATACATATAAATAAACAGCGCCATCAATGTTACAAAATTCCAAATTTAAAATAAGACAGAGAGGGGTGAGAAAAAGAAAGCGGAATTTATGAATAACAGGCCAAGTAAATTATAGAATTACATTTATGACAAACATGTACATATATAGTAGGCTTGCGGGTGCACCATGTGAGAGCAGCAGCATCAAACATGTACATTTACTACCTTTATGGTATCATTTGAAAAAAACTACAGTACTTCAATAGTAACTTTATACACATGTACTTAGAAAGTTTTTAAAAAACAAAAAGAAAAAAAGAAGCAGAATTTGATTGTTATTGGCAAACAGTGACATTTAATAAGTGCAGAAGCTGAAAAGGGTCACCAGTCAAAAAAGAGAAAGAGCAAGAAAGAGAGGGAAAATGGAATGAGAAAGAGAGTAAGAAAGAACACCAGAGTTTTTAAGTGGAAAATAATTCAATTGACAGGTTGTCCTTTCAGCTTCATATGCAGAACCTGCTAAAAAATTGATATATATATATCTTGGCTGATTATTCCATAACAAAATATATATTTTAGTGTTATTAACATCAAAACTGGTATTAAGATAAAAACTTGTGGGTTAGAACAATGACATGAAGAAGGCATGAAATCTGCTAGATTTAATACATAACTCGCACAAAATTATATGCACTCTTGGAGAATAGCAATTACAAAGTATTGTACAATTGAATTTAAACACAAAAGAGAGAATTATGTAATAGATAGATCACAAAAATTGGGTTATGTTAACATATTCACATGTTTAAATTGTCTTAATGAATAGCATTACTCTGGGTGACAATACCATATTCAAACATAAAATTGTTTGATCAGAATATTGAAAATTATCCCTGGAAAGTAAAGTCTCACATTCAGGCTTTTTAAATCCCATATAAGCCCCTTCAGATACAACAAAAATTTGATTAGATGCGACTAGTATAGGTTTGTTATTTCTTGAAACACAAACAATCGGAATATGACATGATAACAGCAATCACATACCACTCATACCTTTAGGATTTGTTAGATTCTCTGTCTGCCTAACTTTGTTTTCTTTTTGTTTGCTAGACAAGGCGATATCTCCTGATTCCAGTAAAATGATTTCTCCTGGCCATGCAAGCATTGAAAAGTAATCAAGTTTATGATAGTCATCTTTTAAACTAAATTGTCTCTTACAATATACACACTCCCACAGAAAAAAGAAGAAAAAAAAAGGAAGGAAAAGTGGAAGAAGGAGAAAGAAAAAAATAGAAAGGGTCAAGAAGAAGAACAAGAAAAATAAAGGGAAAAAAAGAAGAGGAGGAGAAGGAGAAAAGGATATTGGATTTCATTGAAAAGTAATCAGGTTTTATACAATAGTTACGTTTAAAATGAATTGTCTCTTACAATATACACACTTCCATTTTATCTGCAAGAAGTTTCACAAGTGTAGGAGGTAAAGGATAAAAGAAGAAGAAAAAGAGGAAGAGGAAGAAGAAGAAAAAGAAGAAGAAGAAGAAGAAGAAGAAGAAGAAGAAGAAGAAGAGGAAGAGGAAGAGGAAGAGGAAGAGGAAGAGGAAGAGGAAGAGGAAGAGGAAGAGGAAGAAG
Source organism: Strongylocentrotus purpuratus (assembly GCF_000002235.5). Classification (NCBI taxonomy): domain Eukaryota; kingdom Metazoa; phylum Echinodermata; class Echinoidea; order Camarodonta; family Strongylocentrotidae; genus Strongylocentrotus; species Strongylocentrotus purpuratus. Next base: position 23,211,857 of record NW_022145595.1, read on the forward strand.
GAAGAGAAGAAGAAGAAGAAGAACAAGAAAAAGAAGAAGAAGGGTTAAGAAAAATTAGAAAGAAAAGGAAAGGAGAAGTGGAAGAAGGAGAAAGAAAAAATAGAAAGGGTCATAAAGAAAAACAAGAAAAAAAAGAAGAGGAAGAGAAGGAGAAAAGGGATATTGGATTTTACCACTCTGTTTACACTCTCTTTAACTTTTCATGACAAGCTTGACTTGAGCGCAATAATATTTTGAACTGACACTGACCTTCAATAAAAGGCTTGCAATGGAGTGCAGCTAAAGGCATATTACAAAACACTTTTGTTCTTCTCAATATGTGCATGGCATGCTTGAATGCACCTAATGTTTGAAGTATCCTCGTCATTGCTATTTACTCTATTGAATGTGTGCTTTATTTCATTTAGCTTGGTGTCACAGAAATATTGAACTCCAAGAAGTTATCCATGTATTTCTACTTTCCAATTATGATTTAAACTGGGAGCCACTGTCTGTGACCCTTTGGCTTTTTACTCAATCTGTTAAGTACCAGCACACCCATTATTCTCTTACTTATTTGTATGATTTCACCGTTGGCTGTAACTTTTAACTAATTCATTAGCAAACAGGATTTCACTCTTATCATCCAACTGATTCGAGTCATAATAAGTATTTTTTTTAAATACGAAGACCAGAGAAGAAAAGAAAAAAAATCAAACAATTTAACCTGCTATGATAAAGTGTTTTGGCAATACCTTATAAATGTGAATATTACCTACAGAATACAGCACAAGACAAAAGAAATTATCTTTACAATTTAAAAATTGAAGCCTTTTTTTTTTCCAAAATGAAATGTAAAAGGAAATAAACAAATCTTCCCATTTAATAACGAACCCTAGTCATACACACATTCACGGTTTCCACTTTCAAATTTAAAAACAACTTGAAGAAAAAAATTAGTCCATTCAGTTTAAATAAAAAAAGTGTTGCACTGCACACCGAGAAAGCACTCTATAGTACCTTTTGCACTGGTTGAACTCTTGAGTGAAGATGAAGATTTATTGGCGAGAAAGAATCTTACATCACCGCTTTCAAAAAGGGTTATTTCTCCTGAAAAAGTGAGAGGAATTGATTTACAAAAATACTTTGATGACATAATCAACATTTTCTTACACATGCGGTTTATAACAACTGTATTCTGAGTACTGGTAGATTTTGATGCTGTTTTTTGTTGTTATAATTGATGATGTGAGTGAGGTTTTATTATTTCTGAATGAACGATCAGTAATCAAGTAATCTGTCAGGATATTAATCAAAATTTACAAAACAATACCATTTCGGATATAAAACCTTTCTTGCTGAAAAACATAGGTACTGCTGTCAAACTACATGTATCATACGGTATGTACAGGAACCATATTCTCATGATCTCATGAAGCTCATAAATAATGCATACTGTTTAGAAATACCGGGGAGAAATCATAGTGAGCTCCTCTGGATATACCATGTCATTTTTTTATTTATTTATTTATTTTTTAATTTTGATGTTTTCGTTATGTTTTTCCTGTTATAATTTTTTATATTTTCTTACAATGTATAATATGTTATGTGTATACTTGTTAAATTAAGTGGTCATTTTCAATAAGCCAATTAAGTGCTTTTCATGATCTGCCACTATTATTCATATGTATATGATATTGATTTGTAAGTTGTTCTTAAAGTGTAAATAAATTGAATTGCAATGTACATGCAGGGATATGTGAGTTAAATTCAAAAACTAATAACGGGAGGGGAGAATAATCATTTCGAAAATCATGAACATGGCTCACAATCATTTTACACCAGCCCATTAGCCAGTGGCAATAAAAAATGGTGGTAGAATAATTACAAGCTGACGCGCACAACATAGTTTAAATGGTCAATTATTCATATGTATATGATATTGATTTGTAAGTTGTTCTTAAAGTGTAAATAAATTGAATTGCAATGTACATGCAGGGATATGTGAGTTAAATTCAAAAACTAATAACGGGAGGGGAGAATAATCATTTCGAAAATCATGAACATGGCTCACAATCATTTTACACCAGCCCATTAGCCAGTGGCAATAAAAAATGGTGGTAGAATAATTACAAGCTGACGCGCACAACATAGTTTAAATGGTCAAATATTTGTATGGTTTTAGGAAATTGGTATGGCAGGCAAATAAGAAAAATATATTATGGTGTAATCTTGCTGGAAACAAGTGAAAAAGGTTCTGTGAAGTCTGGCATTATAGATAAAGAGAAATTGATGCAACAGGGAAAGGAAAGAGCATGGTTATAAAAGAAATATACCTTTGGGTCGTGCACCTGACATTGCCAATTTGATGTCGCCTTCATCCGTAAGCATAATTTCTCCTTTTGGAAGCCAAAAGTGTTGAGAAAGTGTTGAGAAAAATAATATATACAATGACATACTTGTAAGAGAAGAAATACATCTGCTTCAGCACAGGTGTATGAAAATGGGTTTAGAAATAGTTACATATTAAAAATTGGATTACATACTGACTACATGTGTAAAAAAAATGTTGAGTTAAGATTAGTTTTAAATCAGCATAAGATATGAACTTATTGTTGCCAAGGGAACGGAAACAACAATCAACAGTTCCTGAGGGTGATTGATAACTTTATACAAGATGTGTTGATTTTAGATCTCTTAGTGCTATAAGTATACATGTATGTATCAAACTACATCCGCAAACACATAATTATATGATTTTCATTTACTTCCAACAAGCATGTAATTGTATATGTGGGTACACATACACTTGTACACATGCACTTGAATCCTGTTTGCATTCTGAAAATTTCAACCAATATGATTTGCAGAGGATTATCTGACGTAATGTGTGTTCAAATTAAAGTCCTACGTGTATTTTAAATATCAGCACACAAATAATCTTCAAACAGTAAGAAACAGAAATAAGTTTAAAGCAGACAGATGTACGACCTGCTGTAGAAAGTAGTGAAACACAAGAACACCAGGGGGTCTTTCACAAAGATCCTAAGTTGAACTTATCTCTAAGCTGGACTTCAAAATTATGGAAAGCCGTTAGCATCTATGAATATATTTTGTAAAAGTTATTTTTAAAGGCATAAAATGTTGATTCAAATCATTCATGTTTTCTAATATTAAGGAGATTTCATGTTCTTCATGTGGAATTTATAAAAAGTCTAAAATACTTGAATTTTCGCTATAGTATATATTTTATTTTAAAACTTTAAATGGCTCACCATAATATTTAAGTCCAACTTAGAGTTAAGTTCGACTTGAGATCTTTGTGAAATACCCCCCAGATTGGAATTGAGTCTAAAGAATTTTTTTTTTAAAGGAAATACATTGTAGGTAAACTGTGTCATGAATATATGATAGATATGTGTGTGATAATGTTATAGAGGACAACATATCAGATATGATGAAGATATTGAAGTTTGTGACGGAGCATGAAGAAAATCATTTCATCTTGAGTTTTCAAAAATTTGGGATAACTCTTTGCTCCATGACAGGAAATGGGACAATTATTTTTTTTTTTAGAGAAAGTGAAAGAAAAAAGGGGGAGATAGAAATAGAGAGAGAGAGAGAGAGAGAGAAAGATAGAAAGAGAGAGAGAGAGAGAGAGACAGACAGAAAGAGGGAGATAGATAGAGAGAAAGAGATAGAGAGAAAGTGAGAGAGAGAGAGAGAGAGAGAGAGAGATGCAATTACTTGAATATAAATGATAAACTTCTTGAAATTCCATTCACATGTTTTATCAAAAATTAAAAACAATTTTAGTTCATGGGTTTACTACAAACACAAAAATCTAATCAAATTTGTTATAAAACAAACACACAAGCAAACAAAATTATCAGAACCTTTTGGTGAAGTAGGCGGACTTGTAATATTGGAGTCTGGGCTATCGTGTGATTTTGGAAATGTTTGGCCCACGCCAAATTTAACATCACCTTCGCTGGTAAGCGTTATCTCTCCTTTGGAAGCATGCATGGAACAGACAAGTTTTAAAATAGATAAAACATGAACTTCAATAATAATAATAATAATAATAATAGTAATAATGGGTTCTTGTATAGTGCTCATGTGAGTCAGATTTGACCCTCCTGGCGCTCCCGATAATTAACCTGGCTTTAGCATGGCTGCCATACGGCACTCTAGCATTTCAAGGAATTTTTTACTTCACCTGGGTGGAGTGTGGCAAAGAAAAGAAACACATGAGTAGCAAATCCTATGGCATATTACAAGGGAACCATGCATGTATTTATCAGAGGTTTCTTTGGGACTGAATGATAAGTTATCAAATCTTTGCTACAATTACTTTTGTGAAAGTCAAAGGAATTTAAACTTTCAATTTCGTATTTATATATATATATACTGGTAGGTTGGTAACTCCAAGCAAATATTCTTGTAATCATTACCTAACTGTAAAACTTTTCTATTCCCTTTCCATTCCATTATGGATGCCGAGTAAAGTTAACTATCTCCTTATAGTAGCAATTATGAAAAGTTGGAGACATTTCAAAGGAATTTGGATCATTTTTTTTTACAAAGTTTGGCTTAACACCACACACAATCCTATACCTATGGGACTAGAAGGAGTAGAAGAAGATCGACTGTCATTATTGAGGCTAAAGGTCACATCTCCACTTCCTGTCAGCTTAATTTCACCTGAAACCATGATAGCAGAAAGCAAGGCAATTATAAAGACTTTGTTATGACAAGCTTAAAATTACACTTTTCATCAAACCATAGATGCACTTTACTTAATAAAATGTGCAAGAATAGACATCACTGCAAAATCATTCAAGATCTTAAAAATCTGAGTTGGGAAATCAAACCCTTAATTTAAAATACATAGAAAAGTGTATGTATCTAAATAAAAAAAATATGATGTACATTCAGTCATTATCACTGAAATATAATAATTTCACTTCAAAATAAAATTAAAAAAAAATGAGATGTCAAAGAACTGTATTAGCATTGTGGAATTGTTTATTTTTAAAATGTAGTTCCTAAAATTGTAGGATTAAAAAAACTAATTGATGGTTCAAGGTGACAATGGCTTGTAACCTATCTGTCCAGTTGTATAGATCAAGTCAGTGTCTAAATGAAAATCACTGCACACGAAAGAGTACCTGTGGGACAAGACGGAGAGCTGGCTTGTCCGTTTCTTTTTGAGAGTGAGAATTTCACATTTCCTTCATTAGTGAGTGTTATTTCACCTTTTAGAGAAAAAGAAAACAGTCATAAGTATCTTTTTGAAGAAAATATATTTTAAAAATTAACTAGATAAAATCATCTTCTTAAAGTTGATAGCACTAATATGTGCATGTGCTACTTTTTTTTAACTCTCTTTTTCTATTTCACTTAAACCTATACATGTCAATTATTCTTCTCAGAATCCCTCTGAGAAGCCTCAGAAGAATTTTTACAACTTTGATGGTGCATTATAAAAGCTGTATTTATTGTCAGTTGGTATAATTTTTTTACTGACATAATGTAAAAGTACATGTCCTTTCAAACAGCAGCTCTTGCATGACATCTCTCTTGCATGATCGGGTCCTTTCTAGTTGGCCGTGAAGCATGAAATGTATGTCAGTGTCAAATTTGATTATATTGTCACTATTAACTCTAAAAGAATTGATTGAAGGAAAAACATCAAACTTGAATGACATCCCCCAACATTCTTTTATGTCCTGGACTACGATTGCTTTATCATTAGCTTGATTTGATTAATCACTGTGCATGGTTGTACATGTACCTGTGGAGTTTGTGCTGGTAGCTGCAAGAGGTGATCGTTGCAGAGAAAACTTCACATCTCCAGAACCGGATAGAGTTATTTCACCTTTCATTATTAGGAATAGAAAAATATTGTACTTGACATTGTTCTCCCTAGCAAGCTGTTGTCTCATATTGTAACATTCATAATCTTTTCTTTAATCACTTCTTCAACTAACAGTGTATAGATTTTTCTGTGTAATATGCTTTTTCGCAATATATGCATATTTGTTTTCGTTTTATCTCTGTCTCTCTTTTAATAATAGTTTATATTTATATTTCAAGTTCATGCAAAGCGGCAATAATAGTTAAACTTAGCATTGGAACTAGAGGGCATCGTTTCATTATTCTACATAATTACCTACATGAACATGTATTCTCTGCAATGTTTAATGAATAAATAAAACAATCACATGTAAGCCTAAGTTAATGATAGATTTTATCTCTGACTATCAAATTCCAGTACCGGTCTATAATATTCTCTAATGTTCTATATTCTATTAAATGAATTTGCAAATGGGTCATTCATGCAAACTTAATGTGATTTACGTCATGGAAGCTAATAACATACATCCGTGTACGTATAAAGCGCTCTCAGCAACACATACTGTAATACAGGAACCAGTCAAGGCCCGTCATTTCATATATATCTTTCTCACCGTGGCACAAACTTCATCTCAAATTTCTCAAAAAGTTTCATTAAAATTACTTTATCATATTATAAGGTGACCTTGCAGGCAGGTTTTAAACTACACATGTACAAGTTTTTAACAGGTCTTAGCTCAACCCTTACCTGTAGGAGAGGAAGCCTGATTGAGGCTTCTCCTCTTGCTTGTAATGACTGTAACATCACCACTCTCTGACACGGTGATCTCCCCTTTAGATATCCATGGAAGCATGCATAGAGGTGAGGAAATACATTATACATTTGTCTTCTGAACATCAAATAAACATGATAAAACCATGATGAATTTACATAAAATGCATCATCCGGATCCCCTCCCCCCTTGCTCTTTATCTTTCTACAACAGTTGACATCCTTAGGGATGACGACTGCAAACAGCATGTTCTTTTTTCAAATTAAAAATTTCTGACTTGCTGTTCATATAGAAGTCAAATCGGCAGTCTTAAGCTTACAAGCTGAAGAGGGAGGAGGCAAAATAAAACAAAACAAAACAGCAAACAAGAGTTCATACAGTTCTATAGAATCATCATCTTCAAAGACAGTCGGTGGATAAATTGTTAACTTCCCATAGAAATCAAGATCTAAATCATGTGCAAGTACTGTGCTGAAATAAACACCACACTGCACTGATGATAACAAGTTGTAGAATATTTGACTTTATCAGTTTCTTCGATTCTGACAATACCCAATTCCCAACAACACACAATATTACTTTTGCACAAATAAATCACAAGTTATTCTTAAAAATGGTAGGAAACATATCACACAAACACACACACAACCCACGCAAAATGAAATACAGACAAGACATTAGGACAGCAGGACAGTAGCCGCGAACAAACTCACCAGTTGCCTCAATGAAATCAAAACCTGGTCTTTTCAAAACTGTCTCTGCCTTAATGATTCAAAATCTGAAATGATTCATATTACTTCTAAATTTCGGAACTCAGACCCCTTTCCTGATCTTGTTATGAGTGATGGCTCTCTCAGTTGTTGTGCTTCTGTGCGTGACCTTGGTTTAAATATTGACAGCAATCTTACTTTCAAACAACACATTAGTAATATTTGTAAGTCTGCTTCCTTTGGTATATATAAGATCAGTAGAATCAGGAGGCTACTTGACCGACCCACAACTTCAAAATTAGTCCATGCTTTTGTCTCGACCCATATCGATTACTGTAATTCTTCTCTTTCTGGCCTCCCTCAGTCACATCTAGTCCCACTTCAAAGGGTACAGAATAGCGCTGCTCGGCTTGTGACTCTCTCGCGTAAATCAGAGCACATACATGTAACTCCAATATTGAACTCACTACATTGGCTTAAAATTCACCACCGCATATCCTTCAAAATTCTTCTCCTGTGCTACAAAGCTATCAATGGCTTAGCCCCCTCTTACCTTTCCGATCTCATATCCTTACGTTCCCGTACGTCGTCACGAACACTTCGTTCATCTTCCACATTACTGTTAACACCTGGACCCCGCACTAACACCCGGTATGGTGACCGCGCCTTTTCAGTTATTGCCCCCGCTCTCTGGAACAAACTGCCCGCCTTTATTCACTGCGCCCCCTCTGTATCTCAATTCAAATCTCTACTCAAAACCTATCTTTTCAAATTGTAAATTGCAGTTGTGCGTCGGTCAATGGAGGTGCGCACCATATTTGTCTTTATTTAGTTGATTGCCACTGTTTTTCTTACCTTATCTATGTTACTTTTGTATTTTTGCTTTTTCTTCTAATTTAATTCTACGGGTTATAGTCTTCTCTTAATCAGAACACTGTGCGCTTAGAAACATCAGTATTAAGCGCCTAATAAATGTTATGTATTATTATTATTAAGACATATATTAACGGACAGAAAGGAACAAAAACTGCAAAAAACAATATCAGTAGAGTGATAAAAACAAAGCAGCAAATGAAATTTAAAAAAACATAAATAAAACTAAACAAACAAAGAAAAAAAGTCAAGGTGAAATAAAGGTTAAGTGCTGTGTATGACTCGGTGTGTACCTGATGGGCTACATTGAAGCGAAGAGATGTTCCTCCTGTTAATTATCTTAATATCACCTAAAGAGGACATGGTGATTTCTCCTTTGGTTTATGAAAGATGTTTAAGCAAGAACAAGAATGTTTGCGTAATTAGTAAATATATGCAGCTGTGAAAGATTGAAATAAATGGCATGCAAGCAATTTGTCATTAAAAAACAATCGGATAGTGTAGGTGCAATCCATGTACTGGTGGTTCATGTTGCTGCTCCAACAATGCCTGCAGACCGGTCTGTCCACATTTCAAAGGTAGCAAGATTGTCCCCAAAATAATGATCTGATCAAAACATCTGAGCGACTTACGATTACATGTACATACTTCTTAAGAAAGAAGGTGTTAGAGATAATTAAAACAAAGGTCGCAACCAGTTTTTCCTCTGCTTGTAAAACGCAGGAAAGATAAATAAAACATTTGGCTTGAAACTATTCAACGATTCTGGCACATTTCAATTCACTGAGATGGATTTAATAAAAGGCTAAACAGTACACCTGTACAAAAGCAATCAGACAGTCAACCCACTGCCTACTGGTATCGGGTCGTCCCTGTATTAAGCCTATGGCAATGAATACATTCAGTAGTCAACAGGTTAATAAAGATGTAAGATTAGTCTTTGAGCTTACCAGAGTCCAGCTCTGGAATGGGCACCATCTCTCCTCCTGTGTAGACTTTACTCGATACTCTCTTGGCTGAGTAGGTCTTGATCTTGGTCTTAGAATCCTCCCCATTGATCTCTTCCTCCTTGTACTGCTCTTCCAGTGACGACTCTCCCGCAAACTTGCCCATCGGGTCCTGGTACTGCTTGGAGATCGTCCCGTTCCGCTTGTTCCTCTCAAGAGAATCCTGCCCTCTGTAGCTGCTACCGCGGGTGTTCGTCGACCGCGATGACATCGACCCTTCTTCCGTGATCGGTGTGAGCTCTGCTTCGTACTCCATCTGCTCTCGGTAGGCGGCGGCGGCCATTTCGGACTGCTGCTCCAAGTGCGACGGGGGCATGTCCTGAAGCATTTCCCGGATCTCTGCCGCTGTCTGCTCTGTCAGCATCTTACGGTGGCGCAACGAGTTTTGGGTCTCTCGCAGAACTGGCGTGGATCTGGACGACAACGACGAGCTGAATTGCCTGCTGTCTGTTTCAGTACGCCGAGGTGGCGGTGCAGATCTTGTCGTGCTTGTCGTAGAAGAGTAATGTTCCTCTGTCAGTCCGCCACCACCTCCCCAAGGATGCTGCTGCTGCATGTGGGCCGACACCGTTCCATCTTCGTAAATGTTGTTCCTCATGGTCCGAGTTCCTCCATTCAGGTTTGTGGTGTCCACTCGCTTGACCGTTGAGATGGAGCCGTTTGCGAAGCCGTTTGCGTAGCCATTGCGGTGGATTCCGCCGTTAGACATCTTGTTCCGGACGCTCTTGTCGCTGACCATAGACGTCATGACAACCGCATCCTCTGCTATCTCTACAGGTATCTCATCAGACAGGAAATTCATTGTAGCTTCCTGAAGGATGAAGAAAAGAAAGCAATTTCTCAATAAGCAAATGAAATTTGATTAAAACCGCCAGATGTTGTTTGATACATGTGTACAGATTTTGCATCATTATTGCTATTCCTGTTTTGTCAGGATAACTAGTTATTGATGCTAACCCTATCATCATCATCATCATCATCATCTTCATCACCATCACCACCACCACAACCACCACCATCATCATCATCGTCATCATATTCATCATCATTATCATTATCCCTTCAATTCATCTTTTTGTATCCCACTTTAATTTTCCTGACATCCTGCAGGTAATCACTTTACTATTCTTTCCAATATACCAAAGGCCTGCTCCTACCTGAGCCTCATAGTCCTTGACGGTTCCTCCTAGCAACGAGATGCTATCCGGCCAGTCATCTGGTTGGCTGGTGTCCGCATCAAGCCACAGAGGGTTGGAGCTGCAATCAAACAATTTAAAACCAAGTGAGTTTGATAATATAACCCCTTCGAAATTAATAGTTTTTACTCACCAACTGACAAATCTAACAAATCTATTAAAAACAACAAAATATAGGACAGCAGCCTACTACGCCTATGCATCAGAGAAACAACAGTTCTTGCCACATTCAAAAGATCCCTCGAAACATACTTCTTCCCTTATTAAAATAATAATAATACTAATAATAATATGTCTTGTTTACCTAGGGTAGCCTCATCAGTATAAATCATACTGCCCTCTCTAAGGGCCCTGAGATCATATCATCACCCTGGCTTTAAATAATTTATAATAAGAGTTTTATATCTTATCAGTCTAAATTTTTCTCTTCATATTATCTGATTTTGTGATTATCTGAATATGGAACATTTTGTTTATAACGCTCTATAAACAAATCACATTCTACTTAATCTATTATATAAATTGAGAAACATTAACACGTGCTCATATATACTACATGTATTGTATAAGTTTTGATTTTATATGTATGTTTATATTTTTGGGTAAAATGTGGAAGAAATAAAACTTGAAACTTGAAATATCATTAATATTTTCATGTACTTACCCTTGGTAGCTGGTGCTACGATTCTCCTTGAGGAGATCTGCATGTGCTTTACCTAAGGTCACACCTCCTCCTTGCATCTTACGCAGCAATCTGAAACACAGAAAGACATAGTTCAAAGGTCATTGTGTGAGAGTGAATATCATTAATTTTTTTTTCAGATGGGATATAATACATGTACTTTCTTTTACAATCTGAATGACATGACTCGTTTTCAAGCTTGGGCTCATCAAAGTCAGTTTGTCATGAGTACTTGATAAGAGCCCCTTAAATTGTATACCACAAATAAGATTCCATAAGGCAAGTCACTAATCAGTTCCTTTTCATTGTTATAGATTGTATCATGATACCAACAGTATTCTATGGAATCAATTAGTACAATTTAAAATGCTTGCTTGGATTTCAAAGTCAATTCCTCTATCATAAAATATAATGTTAAATGGATTAAAATACCACTAACCCATTATTGGTCCTAAGAAAGTAAATATTCAGAAAGAAAGATAACTTATTCTTCGTCCTAACACTATGGGAAAAATATCAAATTGGTGTGGGTTTTCTCCTGCAGAAAATACTGAACAGCACCAACTCTGAAAGAATTAAACTGTACCTATATACACAATTAAGCTGCGCAAGACATCGCTCATTCCCACTATTTGTATAGACTAAATAAATCACCTTTTAGGGCCTATAACCCACAAGTATACCTTTCACCTTCTTCACTCTTCTTGGTCAGTCTCCTTAATTAATACTGCATGCAAACAAAATTATATTGTTCTAGTTCTGGTATCTAACAATAGAATTCATTGTTGTTTGTACCATTTACTTTGTGGAAACATTGTAAAATGTGAAATATGAAACAAAATAAATTGAAACTGAAATATCAATTCAAGACGAACTCTAACCTTCGTCTCAGACAGCAGAGGATGATAGCAAAGATGAGAGCCCCCAGGAAGAGTAGGATACCAAACGCCAGGAGGGCCGCTTCCAACACCCCAAGACCGCCAAGACCCCCTCCTCCAAACAGAGGCTGCAGAAATGACAATAATTAGACAAAAGAAATAAGAGATATTCTTGCATTTTCATATTGTGTAAACTATACATTATAAATGAATCACATTCTAATTTTATGATGAATTTAAAAAGCTACTTTTAAAAATGAAGATGCATTTCCTCCAAACCTCAAATTGTGGTACTTGGTAAATAACACTGTAACATTCACATAATATTGTAGCAAGAACATTCTCATTTAGAACTATTGTAATATTGGTATATCAAAGGGTAATGGTTGTAATCTTATGCATTACTCATTGCTACAGCATATGTTTGGGTGAAATGTGCATATTACATGTGCATTTGGATGTTTCTTTCAGGTACACACTTGATAATGATATACACGAACCATTATTTAAAATAACACACAACTATCAACGATTGAGGAACCATCATGCGGAATGACTAATTGGAGAGATTTATTTTCAAGTTCAAATTTCCAGAATGAAGTGGTGGAGTTCAGGAGTGAGATACTTACATAGACTGCAATGACGTCCAGGTCATCGAAGAGAACTTCTATGCTCATGGCATTCTCATCAATAAGCCTGCATCAAGAAGATAAAGTAATATAAATGAAATAGTTCCAGCACAAGAAAGGTTAGGTACCTTACACAAAAATTGAGACAGAAAAAGAGATGTAGATAAGAAGGGGGGGGGGGGAAGAGCAAAATAGACATAAAAGAGAAGGAATATTGAACAGATAGCTGGATTGATAAAGACCAAGAGAATATGAAAGAGATAAATGAACATTTAAATATACATGTATGTGTACGTATCCTCTTCGGGGGCCTATAGCAGTCAAAGTTCAATTCCCAGCGGAGACGTTTTTTCAACCTTACATGTTAGTGGAGGACAGCAATGGGGAACTTTGGTACCATTTTTGTCTCAAATCCTTTTGCACTATATATGTAGAGAGAGACAGGGAAAGAGAGGGTGTACGAGAGAGAGAGAGGGTGTAAGAGAGAGAGACAGAGAGAGTGGGGGGGGGGGGGGTAAAGGACAGCAAGGAGAGAAAGAGAAATTTGTTAAACTGAAAATTGGGGCCGTATTCTGTAAATGATGCTATCTGTTATATTAAGGGGGAAAATTTTAACTGTCATAACAAACTGAAATTGCCTGGAAATAACACTTTACATTGGTGCTTTCTTTCAACTTGACGCAAAGGCAGCCAGCTTTGCGCAGACATAAATCAATGACTTGTTCTAATTTTGATTTGTTGATAATTAGGATTGTGTTACTAAAATAAAAGATAACATCATTTTCAGAACACCACCATCCCCCCCCCCTCCCTCCTCCCCCGATCATTACTTACGCTGTGACAAGATTTGCATCCAGTACCTCTCCCGTGTTGGGATCAACGACATGTATCAGGACTTGAGTGCTATCGGGCACAATGACACCATCCTCGTCACGATGGGTTGTGATGTCATCGATAAACACAATACCACCGGTGATATTCTGAAGGATCCTACAAATGAAATGCATCAAAAGGGCATATCGTTATCCAATCCGTCCTATCAACAGAGTATTTGGGTTAGCATATTTTCCTTGTGGTTAGAAAGTGCTTCACAATTTTCTTTACAACACATAGCTAAGGACTGCTTTAAAAATGATAAGAAAACATGTCAAGAACAAAAGTTGAGCTAATACGGTGGAACCTCATTATATCAAGCTCTGAAATAATTTGTATCTGTTATAAAAAGGTGATTTTGCTAGTCCCAGCTCTTTATATTCTTTTGTCTTTTTACCCTGATATAACAAGATTTCTATATTACAAGGTAAATTCCATGCTCCAAGGACCTCGTTATAACGAGGTTCTACTGTATAAATATTTAACAATCCATACTCTCTCCCTCTCTCTCTCTCAAAAAAGATCAACCCCCAAAACTTTACACAATATTTGACCACAATATACTATATAGCTACATGTAGATGTACTACATAGATTTCTGCAGTCAACCACAAATAGATATCTTTCAAAGCAATATTAATTTTTTGCAAAAAAGGACTGGAAGGAAGAAAAATATGAAGAGACTTACTCTATTAGGATCTCTCTGTTGTCTCTAACGACATCAATTCCTGCATCGATGACCACCACTACTCGCTGATTGTTGTTCAAGATACAGAGCTACAAAATATGAATAAAAATACATTTTAAACAAATATGAAAGAAAACCATACATTTAAAACAATCATCTGGCTTAATCAACTTACATGTATTGTTCACCTTTGTAATGAACATTGTATGTAAGATGTACAGATACACATGTACATACATATTTTATTCATTATTACAATATTATAGAATAAGATTTTCTGGCTTAATAAGCACCACTTATTTATTGAAATTAATAATTTTGTAATCATACGATCTTGGTAATAATCTGTCTTACCCTGATGGACGCAACGGCAAACTGCCCGGTGTTGACATCCGTCGCCTGCACAACAATATCAAAGTACCCTTGCAAATAAGCTTCTCCGAACCTCTGATTGGTGACGATCTGACCGGTCTCACTGTTGATTGTGAAGGCGTTGATGGCCGCCAGCCTCTCTCCTTCACTGTTGATGAATTGGATGGAGTTGAGGGAGTATGCGATCCCGAGATTGGTACCCCCATCGAGGTCGACCACGGCCACGCTCACGACTGTCATTCCCAGGCTAATGTCAAATGGAATGCCTATTGAAACAAGTTAGGATATTGTACATTGTAAGTCTTAGAGTTGAAATTGAAAACAAATGACCAAGATTGATGAACAAGCAATATATTAATTCAATTTAGTTCACTTTATTTGGCAACATAAAAAAACATTACAAATCATAGATACAGAAAAAATAATAGGCCAGGACCTCTAAGAAGCAACTTGTGCTTGTACATGAGGCCCCTATCAAGGTAAACACAATATTAAATTGAATAGCGGAATAAATCAAACTTAAAATCAATGCAGTGTAGAAGTGCCTTAAAGAGTAATAATAATGACAATGAAAATGGAGAACAGCACCACCAATAATGATAATAATAATTACAAAATGGAAAGGAGAAAAAGTTGTTTTTGTTGTTTAAGGTTTTCAAAAGGCAAGATCTATAAGGCTATAAGGATGAACCTGTGAAAGAGCACGGGATCTAGAGGTGGATGGCATATAAGAAGGAAAGGAAGATCAAAGATTTCATGGAAAGCTATGATGAAGAAAGAATACAAGGTTGTTCATGGTGTTTAGGTTTTACAAAAGGCAATATCTATGAGGCTTTCGTTAGAACAGCGGTAGTATATGGAAACCTATAATGTAAAGACAGTAGAAGAAGGTATCTTGAGGAGAACAGAAAGGATCATGTGTGGTGTGAAACTGTTCGATAGAAAGAACACAAGGGGCCCATGGAGAGGTTGGATCTGGAAGGAACTGTGGTGGAAGTGGTAAAGAGAAGTGGGTTGAGATGGATGGGTCATGTGTTGAGAAGGGAAGATGATGAGCCTGTGAACAGGGCATGGGATCTGGAAGTGGATGGCATATAAGAAGGAAAGGAAGACCAAAGACTTCAAGGAAAGATATGATGAAGAAAGAAAACAAGGCTGGTCTAAATGATGATGATGCTCAAGACTAGAAATGGAGGGAGGAAGTGTCATCATGGTGCAAAAAATTCAGTAACCCCTCGTCAGAGGAAAAATCCAGAATGACGATGATGACGATAGTAATAAAGATAAATGAGAAGGAGAAGTAGAAGAAAAAAAAAAGGAAAGCACTTACAAGCAGATATGACAGTACTGGTGAATCTTGGTGCATTGTCGTTGATGTCCAACAGTGTAATCTTGACTTCTTTCAGTGAGATATTGTCCAAGACGTTATAGGGTCCCGTCCCATTGTAGGTAGCGTCGTTGGTTGCAAGGATGTAAATGGTGTGAACGCCTATGTCTTCTCGATCGAGGGTGCCGTTCACGGTGACTACTCCGGTCGTGGAGTTGATCACAAAGATACCTCCGACTGTGCTATCTGTATGGTTTAAAGAGAGAGAGAGAGAGGGTTGAGCTCTGATGATGATGGATGATGATTGTGAGCTTTCGTATTTTCTGGATGTCAGACCAAGAGAGAAACCAAGAGCTAACTGGGAGGGAAAATTAAGACATGGAGTGGAATGGTACTACATGTACAAGGGTGTACTTGGGTGGCAGCTAAATCACAACGATTTGTGGAAAAATGCTGCATTCAACCTCCGAAATGGAAGAAGATACCTTGACAGATTAAAATGTCCTCATACTCGATGTATCGCCCTTACCAAAGAAAACTGCTTAATAAGCCTTCGATAAGCCTTCGCTAAGCCTTCACAAAGCCTTCAAAGACTTCATAAGCCTTCGAAGGCTTGTTTTAGTCTTCGACTGCTTATTAGTTTGCGAGAGCTAAGCCTTCAAAGACTTTCATATAAGCAGTCCAAAAATGTTGACTGCTTATTAAGCAGTCAGTAGAAAATAAGCCTTCAAGATAAGCAGTCGCTGAAAATAAGCCTTCAAAGATAAGCAGTCACTTTTAAAGAAGACCGCGAAGGCCTTCAGTTTCCAAATGTGTGCTGCCATCTAGTGGTAGAAGGCGAATAGGCCAACCGGTAATTTTCAAATTCAAATCTTCACTGAGACTCTGAGCTGAGCTGAACGGCGCATATTTCAATCATTACTTTGCAATTTCGCCAGATTTGTCTTCCTGTAAAACCCACAGTATAGGGAATAAGGGGTAGATTATTTACACCAGGAAAGAAGAATTTTGAGAGTATTCTAGAGCAAGAATTTAACAAAATGAGAAAGGATCGAATTTTGTTACCAAGATTACAGTCCCACACAAGCACTCTTGTGTTAGAGAAATACGACCAACTTTGCTTTGCACTGGACTGCTAGCTGCGCTACTTTAAACATCTTCATTTTGTCCAGAAGGTGAGTAATACAATTACACAATACGAAATTGAGTTTGCTTTCTGTACAGATTAGGAAATTGCATGGCCATTGATTTTGTAAATACTTGTTCACAAATATATTTGAGCAAATTAGCGCAGCTGCAGTTGATGACGGAAGGTTTAGGTAATATAGGCAGTCGAAGGTTTGTACCCAGTGGACAACGCTCGAAGGTTTAGGGGATAAGCAGTCGACAACGAAGGTTTAGGTGATTCAACGACGAAGGTATAAGCAGTCAATGATGAAGGCTTAGCTAATTTGCATATTAACTTGGCTGTGGGAAGGCCTACGGACTGCTTATAAGCCTTCGAAGGCTTAGGAAGGTTTAAACACGACTGCTTATATAGAGCTTCATTATAAGCAGTAGACTGCTTATTTAGAGCTTCATTATAAGCAGTCGACTGCTTATTTAGAGCTTCATTATAAGCAGTCGAAGCTAATTTGCATATTAACTTGGCTGTGGGAAGGCCTATCGACTGCTTACAAGCCTTCGAAGGCTTGCAGCAATACATTGACATGCATGTTGCAAATGAAGGCTTGCGACTGCTTATATCGACTGCTTGTGACTGCTTATGCGACTGCTTAGCGAAGGCCTTCAGTTCGGTAAGGGATATCATACAAAAAAAGCTGAGAAATATGGAATGATATTTCACATGCCATACATGTGTAGTCCCATGTGTGCATTATAGCTCAGTCGGTAGAGCAGTGGTCTCGTAATCCGGTGACCTGGGTTCGAAACCAAGTCGATGCGCTAGTGCCCTTTGATAAGGCATTAATCCTCATTACCAGGTCCCTCTGAGAGGACCTAAAGCCGTCGGCCGCCTGGTTGCTTACTTACAAGCATTTATGCTTTCTTAGCAGTCAGGTAAAAAAATAACAACCAACCGATTACTTGTAATTTTCAGCTAGACTGAGTCACGTCTATACATACAGTGTACGTGTACAGCTACCTCCCTGTATGAAGAAATATGTGTTATAAAAAGGCTAGCTGTCCACCAAGGCCAGTTATTTCTGTTTTTCTTGTATGGCCTTAATAATTAATAGACATGTTTTATTGTACAATCATATTTTACTTACCGACAATGTGGTAGAAGATTTGTCCATTTGCCCCCAGGTCTAGATCGATAGCACCATCAACGGTTCCGACCAGATCGCTGATGTTGGCATTCTCAAACACATTCAGATTCAGCACGATAGGATTGTTCATACCCTGAAACAAGGTGAAAATTTAGAACAGTGTAAAGTTTTTAATATATCAAGGATAAAAAATGCTTCAATTGTTGTGATATGACGATTTTACATCAGACATAGGCTACATATCAGCTACACAAACAAAACAAAGTTTGCTGTTTTTTTGCGAGATAGCATTGAAAAATCCGGGACCATTATTTCAAACTAGCTGCAGGACGAGGCGTCTTATAATACGTTTTGAAATGTTTTTCTCCAAGTAGATACAATAGAATGACTACTTTCTCTCTGGATAAATGAAATTCCCTGAATTTTCCCAGATTTATCTTAATTTTTCCTGAATTTCAACTGGTGAAAAAAATAGGAAACTCATTTTCCACGTTTTCTCAGGTTTCCTGGAGGGCTTGGAACTCTAACGAATACTCACATCTGGTCTGGGGAAGGCAGGATTGTTATCGTTTTCATCAAGTACCCTGATGACAAATGTGGAACTGGTTGACAGGTTTGGATCTCCTCTGTCAGTAGCTACTACTGTCAACTGTAGATGAAAGGGGGGAAAAATTGCAGAGGCAATTATTATATTGTAGTTCTTCATTTTGAAGAAGACAAGATTTAGGAAAGACTTGTCTAGAAACTATGAGCATAGCGTTGAAAAGAGCCACACTAAAGCTTTCGACTTGCACTCATCAGAGTAAAACGCAAGAATGAAACAGAAAGCCAAAATCGATCAATATAAACAGAAACTAAAAGGAACAAGGTGCGAATATAACGAGCGCTGATTGATGAGCAATAATATGGGGCCAGTCACCACGACATGAGTCCAGTGTCGCATTAGGCTCAATCGTAGTAATAGCGATGTATAGTGTGTATGTACTGAAAATTGACCCACCTACCACATTTAAGAATTTTCCAAAAATCGACTTATTATTTCTTTGTTTGTTGAAAGTTTCATTGAAATCGAATGATGGGAAGTGTGTTGTTGCTATGTTGTTGTTGACCAGACTATAATATGTTACGCATCATTAACTTTACACCTAATTATCTAAAAACTGGGTAATCCCATTGTTATAAAGTCCAATTAGGTTTTTGTTCATATTTCTGGATATAATTTATCAATTTTAATGTGTGACCCCTTAATTTAAAGCTTACTTAATGTAGATTCATATAATACTTAAAAACAGGAATAAAATTTTTGACCAACTGGACTCATTTCGTGGTGACAGGCCCCATATGTCAATTCTTCATTCTAACAAAAATATCATTAATCAATGACCTAAAATGACCAACTAACTAAGCAACCAACTAACCAAAACCAACCACCTATCAATTCATCAATCATTTAATAAATTAAATAATCATCTATCACTTACATGTAACTAACCAGTTAATCAACCAATCAATAATCACTCAACGAACAAAATCATTCTAACAATTAAACTACCAAATTCATGCAAGCTAAGTAACTGACAACAACTTTGATTTTTTTGGGGGCAAACTTACTGTATAAGAATCCTTTATCTCTCTGTCAGCTGACACCAGTATAGTGATATCTCCAGTCACCGGGTCGATGGTAAAATCACTGTAGTCAAAGTTGGGAAGAATGCTGTAATCGACCACTCCGTTAGCTCCGACATCGTCATCCACGGCAAAAGCATTGATGATCAATTGACCAAGGGGATTGTTCTGCAGAAAATAGAAATAGTTTGAAAATTTGTGGTTTCCATGTATAACAAACATGAGTGATTTGTACATTAGTCACTCATTCTAGAACAATGTTGTTTATTTATCATCCATCTTAAAATCAATCAAAAATCATCAGGGATATTCCACGTGATACAGACAAGATTCTGATATTGGAAATATATTCATGATATTATTGATTGGTAAATTCATCCAAAGGAATAAAATTAAAATTTGTCTGAATTCCTGATTGTACATGTGATGATTATTATTTTTGTAATACTTCTTTTGAGCTATTTCAGTTTTACTTGATTATACTGTTATGCCTTATTCAATTGATGTTTGTTGCTGTGATAGGTTCCTTTCCATGGCAGTAACTTGTTCTTGTACATGAAATTTACCAATCACGCCTTGTTTAACCACCATGTCGACAAAGAAAAAAAAAATTGAATTTGACAAAAGCACTAATTCATACCTCAGTAATAAAGACGGTAGAGCCCTGGTTCGGTCGGACGAAAGACGGAGGGGCGTTGAGACCCAGGTAGTTGATCCGGAGGTCGACGGTTGTGTTGCTCTGGAGACGAGGGTTTCCAAGGTCGTGACCTATGACCACCAGAGTGTAATTCCTTATCAGTTGACTATCCAGTGGGTTGACAAGGGTGATGACCCCAGTCCGGTTGTCGATTTGGAAGCGATCTATGGTGGGGAAGAGTTGGTAATTGAAATTGAAACGGTAAATGAGAATTTAAAGTCCAATTAGAAATTTGTTTTCCACTGATATGTATTTTATATCATTTATTGAATTGACGCATAGAAATTATTATAAGTGGTTACAATATTGCTTTAACAATTATAAGTGGGTAAGATGCATGATAATAAATTTTATACAAAGATGAGGTAAAGACGGATGTAGAGAGGGCAAGAGAGAGAAAAAAGTCTGAAGGTGAGAAGAGGAGATGGGTAGAGCAGAGTAAATAACTAGATAGGAGAGTATTAAGACAAGAGTAACATAATATAATACTGTTGTTGAGCTGCTTAAACTAACATCATGAGAATTAACTAATCATTTATATTATGTTCAATACGGCCAAAATTAATGATTATTAAATCATTAGGTACAGAGCCAATGAATATATATGTGGAGTACAATTTTGTAGATTTTTTTAGCTCACTTGGTCCATTATGTAGCAACGATGCCTGTTGTGTTTTAAACTAAATTTAAAGTGCAAATGTAAGGACATTTCTATAAATGCACCATTCAAAACAATATATAATTCATCCTGACTATTGAAATAATAAGAATGTAGCTTACTATCTTCGTTGCCGGATACTATCTCATAGATGACGATGCCGTTGCCCCCTTCATCTGGATCGTTAGCATGCACGTCTACCAGGAGAGTGTTGGTAGTGACGGTGGAGATGTAAGGATTCTCTTCAAAGGTGGGAGTATTGTCGTTGACGTCTCTCACAATGATGGAAACCTGCACAAAGATCAAGGAGATATTTAGTTGTCGAATCGATGCTATTGAAATGACGTGAAACATGTTAAGTGTACAATTGGGGAGAAATCTTTTCATTGCTGAAATTAATAAACATGTACACTTCAAGATTCATTTAATTTACTCAGCCATATATATATATATATCAATGAAAATACATGAAAATGCATAATTGAACATGATAAATACACACATACATGTCAATGTGAAGAAAAAAAAACGTAATAGTACATCAAGACTTACTGTAACAACTAAAGTGTAAAAACAAGGAATGTAAATGAGTGGGGACCAAGATAAAAGACCTTTAGGAGATCTTGACTATTTCCTGTTACGGGGTCAGTCTCAATCGATTCCTCCTCCTCTTTCACTTTTCTCTCCCTTTTGCAAAAAGTGTAGAATAACCCATCCTCTCTTTTGCTTGATAACCGTCACACATTCTACACTTTTTCCTTTCACTAAAAACCTCAAATACCACCTTCTTGAAATTACAATACAACACTAAAAATGCTCACCGTTGCTGTTCCCGTTGTTCCTCCGACCGGATTCTCCGCTCCTATAGTCAGAACATACTCGCTGGTCTTCTCCCTGTCCAGGATCGTTGCCGTGGTGATGATGCCCGTCGTGGAGTTGATGGTGAAGTTTCCGAGGCCGTTGCCTGTTAGGATGGTGTAGATGATGTCGGTGTACTCTGGAAGGGTGTCGCCGTCAATGGTAATTACTGCTCCGACCTGTGTGCCTGCATCAAAAGGAATCAAAATTGAATATTTGTATTTTGCTGATACATGGACTTTGTTTAATACTGGCATCAATTTTGAATTACATCCTTGCATGCGGTTGGTTTCAATCGTAGCCCCAAAACTACCAAAGTGATCACTTCCTTACATCTTTCTTCAAAAGGTTTGGCAGTTAGTGCCTCTCTACAGGTACATGTACATACACATTTCAACACTCGCATGTATACATTCAAAAGAACTACCAGACACAGAATTTATTCAAGATAGGAATCTACTGAAATGTACAATAATTCATATGACCAACTCTACAAGACTTTGATTATTTGGAAGAATCTACATAAACCTGAAAAATTAATCAAACAAAGTCTTGTTTTGGAAGTGTTTAATCAATGTTATCAATATGTAGTATGAACATACAGGGAGAAAAACCAGAGAATGGATGGCAGGCTTCCAGTTAGTCTCCCTTTTAACTTATATTCACAGAAGATAGCAATCAAGCCCAACGTTGTCAAATCATTGTAAAAATGAATTTTTAATGAGCATGGCCTCTAGTAGTAAAAGGTCATATGTTACCTGGAGGTTCATTCTCAGTGACAGTAAGACTGTATTGATCTGGAACAAACGTGGGGTTGTGATCGTTGGCGTCGGTTACGGTGACGGCGACGTAGGTCGTATCTCTATTCCCGCTGTCGTCGGTCACCACAACGGTCAGATTGTAGTTCGTGAACGTCTCAAAGTCCAGTGGTTTGACCGGGATCAAGCCTCCATCTGTAGGAATATCAAAGGGTAAGGGCATCACTGAATGCGATCATAATACTTTTGACAACTCCACAAACCAGTCGAGCAATTTCGATAGCTGATTGTAAAGCGCGAACATTTGAATGAAGTATTACATGTACGTAAAGCAAACATGATTTATATGAGATATACTGAATGATAGTGTACTGAAAATTTCTTAAAGTCTATGCCACTGTTGCATCATGTTCACAGACTTGTTAAACAAATATGAAAATTCGATGTGTATACCGGTAAGTTATAAAGTGTCTTGTTTTCATTTGTTCATGATATGCTGCTCTCCTTTGATACATATGGGGTAAATGATTGCAAAAATAGAATACTTGCTTCATACATGTACTTGAAGCTAGCTT
The DNA here is from genome assembly GCF_000002235.5 of Strongylocentrotus purpuratus. Taxonomy (NCBI): domain Eukaryota; kingdom Metazoa; phylum Echinodermata; class Echinoidea; order Camarodonta; family Strongylocentrotidae; genus Strongylocentrotus; species Strongylocentrotus purpuratus. Next base: position 23,235,145 of record NW_022145595.1, read on the forward strand.
ACATGTATTTAAAATATTTCCATTTCCACAAATATATTTTTAAAGAATCTGTGCTTCATCACTAAGTGTACATCTGGGACTCTTTTTCCTCTTTTAAAGGCATTAAAGCACAAATACAGGACCTTTCAAACATTACTGAAGAATAAACAATCTTTCTTTAAGAATTTCATTCCAAAGGACAAATATAACTTATAACTTCTACACAATCTAGATCGCAATCTTTTTTAAAATTTCAAATCTGATTGCCCAGTTGAGAACACCCCGACTTTAAATTGCAGGTGTAATTGTCATTGGGCTAACTCTATCCTCCCGCGAGCCTTAACAAAGTACCATAATGTATAAGGCTAGGTTAATAATTTCCAAAGCTCTTTGGAAGCGCATATGGGCATTATAATGTGATATGCACTATACAAGAACGGAATATTATTAGTATTATATCCAAATCTTAAAGAGAAGGTTGAGTTCCGGGACGTGGTGTGGAAGAGCATCAGTTGAAAAATGTTCCCTGAAAAGCATGGCTCTTCAAATGCCTTTACATTCTAAATATGGCATGTAACATCATAAAAAATTGGGACAGATTTTTATGCCACATGTTCATGTAGTCCCATATACATATTTCTGTGTACACTGCTTATAAATTTACCAAGACTGGGCCAAATATCTTATCATTTTGATGATTCCAGAACCTTGCAGTACACACCAATACTTATATGCTAAATGATCAACCTTTCTTTCACATTGCAATCGCATTACCAGAACTCAACTTTATCTTTAACAAATCTTTGGGACACACTTACCGACTAGAACGAATGTATTGTTGAGGTTCCCTCCAAGGATCTCATATCTGAGATTACTGTTCTGATCAGGATCATTAGCCACCACAGTGATGATGGGGTCACTATATTGACCCTCTACGACCGTCACGTCGTACAAGGGAAGGTCAAAGGTGGGCTGGTTGTCGTTGAGGTCATTGATATAGATGATGGCGGTGGTTGGTGTACCGAGGTTTGGATTGCCGTCATCGTAAACCTGGAGGAAATGTGGTCGGATTGGACTGTGTTAGTTTGGTGTATGAGACAAGCTAATCAAATCTATTTATTCATCTGCTTTCTTACTTACTTACTTAGGTACTTATTTATTTATTTATTTATTTATTGGTGTATAAAACTGACCATCAGCACAGGCTGAAGCCAACTGTTTACAACTAGAACGAGATGTTAACAATAATATAATGAACATAGAAAGTAAAAGGAAGAAGCATATAAACAAAACGAAACATACAAAGTATTATTCATTGCATCAGTAGGCCTACACGCTTGCTATCAGAGAGACAAAGTATTGTAGGAGATACTACTATGAGAACTTCCTTTACACAATATTCAACCTCACTGCTTAATCCTTCGCCTGCAAAAAACGACATGACAATACCCACAGGTATTCGATGAGCATCATGAGAAAGTTTACAATACTTACGATCACATCTAGATCAACCCTGGCTGGGTGTAGATTATTATCTCTATCAAGAGGTCCAGTAGTGATAATCTCCCCAGTCGCATTGTTGATAATAAACAATGTACCGCCAACTGTATACCAACAAAGAGAAGAAAGTTTAATAATTTGATGTAAAAATAAAGTCATGAACACACATGGTTCTTGTTTGCTTTCAAATTACATGTACATGGAATATTCAATAATATTTTGAAGCTAGCATTATATTTTGCTTCTCTTAATCTTTGTTAATTCACTAGCCCTTCCACTAATGCTAAATGCAAACAGCATGTTCATGTAGTTATGTATCCCCTGTATAATTAAACATGTAGGCACATTTATGTTCATGTATATGCACCATTTTAAGGAGACATACAGTGTATGTTCCATTAATAGCTTTACAGTAATTCTTTGTAGGTAAATTGTTGAGCAATACCCTAAATATAAATATATTTGCACTTCAACATGAATATGTAAGTACACGTTAAAGTCACACCTCGTACATTCAGTATTAAAAGCTACAAGGTGAAAAGTACAAGAGCTATTTGACTGCCCTCCTTAAATTTCTCTCTGAAGTTTGAAGTTTTATTTATTCCACATTTTACATAAAAAAACATTTTATATTCTTTTTTTTTTATACAGGTGTATATTATTATAAGAATAGATTTCACACAAGAATTTTTTTTTATTAAAACAAATTAGAGAATTCAGATCAAATATAATGTACGGAAACTAAGTACGAAATTCCGCACATTTCACCAAAAGGACGGACAGACTGACCCAACAACATTATGCCTTGGGCACCACCTTTGAAGGCAGAGGCGTATAAATCTATGATGCTGATTAACATCAGTTAAAGTGGTCATTTCAAAATACATTATCCCTGAACATCATGAAATCATTAAAAAAAAAACATAACAATTCATACTGACCTTCTGGTTGTGAGCTGACAACCACATAGTACAGTGACTGGTTAGGGTCGTCAGGGTCATCAGGGTCATAGGCCTCAATGACCCCTACCACTTCACCCCCGATCCCACCCTCATCGATGGTGAAGATGGGCTGCGTTACTACCGGTGGAAACTCATTAGCATCCAACACATTGACAATTACCTGTAGAACAGAAAGGACATTTTCATGTTACATTTTGCTTTCTTTTGTAATACTTGTTTGCATTTGATGTGCTTTATGATATAACAAACAGTTTCCAGAAACTGCTCTGCGAGCATAAACAGAAGAAACAAATATTTTTATCCACTATCTTTACATCTTCTGAAGATAACTTTTACCAGCCATCTCAAGAACGCTTACAACTTTAAAAAAAAATTATTTTGACAATATTGCAACCTTGAAATCTGTTTAGCAAAGCTTCCCAGATGCATGCATATATCTTTTCTCTTTTTTCATTTTTGCTTTCTCTTTTCAAAGATAACTTACTGTAGTTGAGCCTGTTCTACTGTCTTATTGTATTATATATTGTTTTTGTTGTTTGGCGTGATATGATTCCTGGCATAAGGAACACTTCTCCAAAAAAAAAAGAGATTTAAAGAGATCTAATTTCATGCACTACATGTTCACATCTTCTAAAGACAGCAAGCATTCTTATACCAGTCATCCAAAAAGAAAAAAAGGAAATCTTTAAAAATTAGTTTTTTCTAAATTTAGTTTGACAATAGCACAACCTTCAGATCTGCTTGGCAAATTTTCATAAACACGAGTTTATAACTGATCTCTTTTATTTCTGTTTGCTTTTTATTTAAAAAATACTTACTGTAGTTGAGCCTGTTCTACTGTCTTCAGAGTCCCCAGGGTTGTCCCTTGCAAACACTGTCAACATGTGCTGGGACTGGGTCTCCTTGTCCACTTGCTGCAGTAGGGTAATCACTCCCTGGAAAACAAGAAAACAAAACAGGAAGAAAGTGAGAACATTATAATATCTCTAGGGTTATCTCTAGCAAACACTATCAACATGTAATGGGATTGGCTCAACTTGCTAAAGTAAAGTGATCAATCACTCCCTGATTGGGGAATAAAAAGGGAAAATGGCTACACCAATTTTACAAAAAATGTAGTTGTTACGGTTATCTCTAGCAAAAATTAGGGACTTTTAGATTTGCACAACGACAACGTGGATTGCTACGATCGACGTCCTTTCAATGCACTGCCTTGAATGGACGTCACACGTATCAGTCCAAGCAAATCTAAAAGTCCCTAACGTCAGCATGCACTGGGACTGGGTATCCTTATCTGCGGTTGTACCATACTCATAAGTAAACTCTCTTTCTATGTGCTATGAGATACAAAAATGTGAAGCATATTGTGATTCATGTCATTGAAAGAAAAGAAGAAACAAAAAGATAAATAAATAAATTTACCACCTCATCTGTAAACAAGTCTTATGATTTTAGTAGCTTAAAGGCCCACTGTACTACATGTAGCTACTTGCTCCCTCTATATATAAAACAATGCCTAATTGGTGACCATTGGTCCCCCATGATCCTCTTTTTCTTATGTTAATCGAGAGCTGAGTTGATGAGACCTGAGTTGACCTTCCTGGGTGGTCTAATCCCTCCTAGCCAAACTAGTACAGACAGCCTTTAAAATCAGTTACTTTTAATTGTTATAACAACTTTTATTAAATATTAGGCGACCTGATTGTAGAACTTACCGAATCTTGATTAATGGTGAACTTTCCATCACCCCCAATCAGACTGTAGGTCACGCGACCGCTGCCTCCGCTATCAGCATCCGTCGCATTGACATTGAACACAAACGCACCAATAGGCTCACTCTCTATGATCGTGGTGGTGTGGGACTGTGCTCCGAAGACGGGGTTGTTGTCATTGTTGTCGATGATTTCGAGGTACACGGGGATGCTGGTGTTGAGGGACGGCGTGCCCTTGTCAACGGCCAGGACGGTCAGGTTGACCCAGGGTTGCTGCTCTCGGTCAACGGTCACCAGGAGGGTCAGCTGACCTGTTGAACAAGGTCAAAACAGAACAAAGTTGCATTAACAAAATTGAGGAAATTACAGTCTTGGGTAAGTCACTGCCTTGAAAATACAATAAAGTTCAATTAGATTACAAGATGAATAAAGGTTGAACTACGGGAGAAGCCAGTCTAAAACAAACAATTGTGGACAATGGCTAGATTTCATCGAGTAAACAGCTGTAATACGAGCACTATAAGCCATGGCAATGCAAGAGTGACACAAACATTTTTTTGAACCTAATTTAATCGAAGGTTACTGGTTAGGGCTTACTTTAGAATTAAATTTTAGACTACATTTTAGGTTAGGATCATGGTGATCCTAAGATGCTTACCTGTATTCTGGTCGATGGTGACGGGCACACCCGATGGATTCTGAATAATGTACATCACCTCGCCGTTCAGACCAAGGTCTGGATCCAAGGCTAGCAGATTGCCAGGGATTGGACTTCCTGCTCCAAAGGATTCTGGGAGCTGGCGGAGGATGAAGGTGGTGCCGGGAGGCTGGAAGGCAGGGTGGTTGTCGTTGATGTCGGTGATTAGAATGGTGACTTGGGCTACAAAAAAAAGATGTTCAGAAGTAATAAATTGTTATCATATGCTAATACATCTAAAACATTATTTAATTGAATCAAACTTATCTGTTATTACATTTTTACAAAGTGTACCTCTCTTTCACTGCAGTAAATCGTTACAGGAACAGAGTTAACTCTTTCTACGCCAAACAAACAATCTCTCCTTGCTACATGTAAGAACAAGTTCATCAACATCCCATTGAAATGTGTGTATTATATTAACACTGTGCCTACAGGAACCAAGTGGTTCATGTACAATCAAACCTGTCTATAGCAGCTGCCCAAGGGAAACAAAAATGTGGTCTTTGTAGACAGGTGGTCACTAAAGCAGGTTTGACTGTATGGAGCCAATAAGAATGAGACATTCAGGTCCCGGTGGGTTAACAATAATACACATTCCAATGCAAACTTAAGACAGTTTTGTAAAATGATGCCTGAGAGGATGTTTGGTAACAAAATATTTAAGATTGTGATACATTAAGCCAACCCACTTACCATTTTCTTGGCTCGTGCCGAAGATAGGATTCTGAGAATTCAAATCCCTCGCTGAAATTGAAAACACAAACTTCTCAGTGACCTCTCTGTCAACAGGTGAGGTCAACGTAATATTCCCATTTGTGGGATTGAGGCTGAAGACCGTCCTATAATCGAAAAACGATGTGATATCAACGTCATCCTCATCGTAGACGGACACCGAGACGATCTGGTAATTTATATTGGAGTTGAGGTCATCGTCGGTCGCGGTTACCGTTGTGACGATTGTGTTACCGGGCGTGTCTTCGGGGATGGAGATGATTTGATCCAGGAAGGAGGCGTCGAACTTGGGAGGACTGTCGTTGATGTCAATGAGGTAGATGTAGACGGTGGCGGTACCGCTGAGGGGCGGGTTGCGTAGGTCAGAGACCATGACGGTTAGGGTGTAGAAGGGTTTCTCTTCTCGGTCTAATACTGCTCCAGGTGTGACCTGATGGATTAAAACAAACAGATAAATGATAACAACAACAACAACAATAATAGTACAGTCAAACTTGTCTATAGCGACCACCAAAGAGAAACACAAAAAGTGGTCTTGTTAATAGGTTCCTTTAGTACATGTTTCAATGAGAAACCATTTTCAAGGGAAACAAAAAAAAATGTGTTCTTTGTAGACAGGTGGTCACTAAAGCAGGTTTGACTGTAATAGCGGGTAAGAACATATATACAATTCCCATACACTGAAAATATTTTGATTACAAATGTCAAAGTTAAGAAAATAACAGAAGGAATCTCACATAGCAGAAATGTAACATGATATAAATGATTTGAAAATGTATTCTGAACAGCTGTATCTTATTTATTCTCTTTACTTACCGTTATCGTTCCTGATGTGCCTCCGATATCAAACTTATCCTCTCCTCCCGTCTGTATGAAGAAGTTGACATTGTCACCGTCAAGGTCATATGCGCTCACACCTCCAACATAATAGCCTGGGATCAAAGAAATATGAAAGTCATCATTCTGACCTATGCCTTTGAAAAAGTATGATACATGTATATGTATAATCACACAACATTTATCCCTGTCACTTTTACTTCAATTCGCACCAAATCATTTCACCTCCACTCTCTTCTTGTTACCTCTCTCTCATCTACACCAACGATTTCATTTATTTAAATGATCCCTTATTTTACCTCCAGGTGAATTCTCTGGGATGGTGAAGTTGTAGACGGAATCGTTGAATGCCGGCGCAAAGTCATTCACATCCAGGACGTTGATATGAACAGTGCCCATTGCAGTCAGACCCATGGAATCAGTGACGATCACCCCAAATTCGTAGAAATCTTTGGTCTCCCTGTCTAGAGGTCCATTCACTTGAATTCCGGCTAGACAAAACACAAGCAAAGTTTTGCATTCCTGTAAAATCCTTGTTTTTAAATGAGTATGCTTACTTACATGTAATAACGTTTTACTATTAAAACATAATTGCATCACAGCCTGAGGCTGAATGTACAATGTACAATGGCAAGATATTATCTCCACAAAATATTACTTGTGAACAAATCATTATTTCTATGTCTTAAGTCATGTACATGTATGGACTTCAAGTGTCCTAAAAATTGGAAATTTCTTGAAATGACAGGATAAACACAAATAATAACTATTTCACATTCTTAAGAAGAAAAAAATTATGGTTTTCATTTCATACAAAGAAAGATTACTTTCATCTAAAAGATCTAACCAAAAGTAAATTGATATTTCATAAAAAAATGGGTGAGTACACACTAGCACTGTCTATGCTGCTTCTGACAGGATTGAATAATGTACCATTCTACGTAATAAGGCCTAAAAAAAAAAAGATGTTGTATTGCCCTTTGCGACCGACCCCAAAATCTTGAAATCTACGGTCGGCTTTTTATTACTTTTTTTTTTTTTTACCGTTTTTTGGGGAGAAAAAAAAATATTAAAGCATTAAAAACTGAGAAATATCAGCCCCAAAAAGAAGAAAAAATTATTTCGAAAAAATATTTCCGACTGACCGACCGACCCATGTTTTGGCACCTAAAGGGCAATATAACATCTTTTTTTTTAGGCCTAACAACAATACCTGTTTCTTATACAGCTCTTACAGTATTATTAGTATCCCAGTCACTGGATTTGATTACTATTCTGCGCATTACAGTGCACATTTTCCACTCCCTGGGGAGCGTTCTACATACATGTACACACAGTCTATACCAATATCTTTGAGTCTTCTATTGGAATCAAGGAGAATGCTCACAATATTTTTTTTGGCATTGTAATTACCTGAGAGTTGATTGATCATGAATGTTTGCGAGTCGGGACCCGTAATGGTGTAAACCAGCTGGCCAGTAGCATCGCTATTAATAGCTCGGATGGGAGGAATCTGATTGAAAGAGAGAGAGAAAATAGTAAATGAAACTAGCATGTATGTCAGTTTAATCCATTCAAGATTGACATGAAGAAATAAACAGTTGTACTCATGTTGAGTTAGTGTGATACATGTACAAATATAAAGTTGTAATACAATTTCATACTCATAAAGATCTTTTGAACAGCTAATGCATCTTCGTGATAAAAACAATGTACTTTTATACACTCTATCATGACTATAGTCCTGATAAATGTATATATGAGGTCATATAACAGCTCAGAGAAAGAGCATGGATATAGTAGACAATACATGTGTTTAAAACCTAATGATGTAGATGGATGTATTCATTTCCATCAAAATGCGGTTAATAGATTAAAGACCTCATTTGTTAATTCCGGCCAAACAGATCTTAAAAACTTCAACAGATGACTAAAAGTATTGCATTACCATGGTAATAGGCTGTCCTACTGGAGCATTCTCAAAGACGTTGCCAGTAAACAGAGAGCTTCCAGGGAAGGTCGGTGCCAAGTCTCCGATATCCGTTACTACAATAGTCAATGTAGTGGATGACTGAAGAAAAAAAAAATACACAACAACAAAGAATGAAAAAAACAAGATAAGAATTTATTCACACAAATGAAAATAGAATAATCAACATTGAGACCTCTAACTAGCTGAAATGCTCCCCAGGGAAGGTAGAATGTGCAATTTGATGTGCAATTTGATGTGCAAAATAGTTAAGCGCTTTGGTCAGTTTAATGCACTTTTTCAGAATGATGTATTACTGATTCACATGCTGATATACATGTACATGAATACATGTATATTATCACACAGACTTTACAATTTCATGGATGCTAATGGTTTTCAATATCACAAAACATTACAATTTTTGTGCATTGTAACTTAAGGGTCGCTAAAGAATACTTACAGCTCTTGAGCTAGGTATGTCTCCAGGTGTGTCCCTTGCTTCTACTACAAGACGATAAGTACCTGTCTCCAACAGTCCCTGCACAAACACCTCACCAGTCTGTAAAATTAACAATTAATAGGGGAAAATAGATTGAATTGATATTAGTAAGTTAACTTCATTCATACATGAAAATTTTGTTTCACAATACATATATAAAACAATTATATAAATAAGAAAATCAACAAGTGGTATAGTTTCTCGAGTAATCACAAATTAACAATATTTTAAGTCCATGTACATGTCCAGCTAGCTTGTAGTTAATAGACTCCAATACACCTCTTACATGTAAAAACACCTCACCAGTGTGTTAAATGAATGATATGGAAAAGTTGATTGTACATGGACTTAATACTAGATTATGGGTACCTGTTTCCAATAACCTTCTACAAACATCTCACTGTCTGTACAATGGACGAGTAATAGGAATGAATAGATTGTGTGGACAAGTTATAGGGAAAATAGAATGTATGTATTACTAGATAATAAGTACCATTCTTCAATAATCCTTTTATAAAGACCTAATTAGTCTGTACAATGAATATGCAATATAGAAACCAGATTAGATTGTATCCATGATTCAATTAATGGGTAAAAGTTTTTCAGAACCCTTCTAAAAAGACCTGACCAGTCTGTAAAAATTAACAAGAAATAGAGAAACATAGAATAGATGTACAGTGTATGTATTCCTAGATACTATATGTACATGTACTACATAGTCTCCAACAACCCAAGAGACCTCACCAATTAGCAAATGAGCAGGTACAAGATGGTAATATAGTGTAGGTTTCAAAGACATTATGTACAAACAGAATTCACACATACTATACATGTATGTAGGAATTGGATATTGATTTTCAAAACTTGGCTTCATTGTTAATTCTTACCACAATAAATTAGTGAACCTAAATATGTAGAAAATTATGTTTCCTTGTGGGTAAGTATTGACAATCAAAACTACAGGTATTTCCATGTGGTAGTCTAAATGTATTTATGATTGTTTGTACGTGTACTCAGTGTTACCCAAGTTATTACTTATATTTAAATTTTTATACCACAAATTCACTACAGGCTGCTGAGCAGTATAGCAACAAATGTTGACCGGACATAGTTATACTTGCATGTACAATGCAAGGGCGCAATGGTTGCACGTGAAGTTAAGAATGGATACGCGCAGTGAAACAGTTAAATTGCCTTTGACTCTACAAATTAATTGTTAAGATAAGCCTTTTTAATAGAATTGACACTGGGGATGCAGCATATAAAAAAAATATTGACTGCTTATTTTTTGTGTGACGGTTAAAACAATAGCTCCTCTGTGATCTCTCAGGGCACAGTGCTGGGGCCCTGTTTCATAAAACTTGTTATCTACATGTACATGTATAACAACTGCTAAATTTCTATGACAAATTTGCTCTCAGCCAATCAGATGCCATGATTTCAGTAGCTTATAAAAGTAGCTTGTAACTTGTTTTTTATATCAAGTTTTAAGAAATAGGGCCGAGTTTTGAGATCACCTTAGGAAATATTGTAAACTGTGCCCCTCAAAGTAGTGAATATTTGTATAGTATGTATTAGTACATGTATTTAACTTCAATACCTGTGGTTACATATACAGTGTATCAATAATATATGTAAAATAAAATATTTCTTCAATCCATGGTCTAGTTAGTGATCTCCTAGTGAATGAAATATTATTCTCTTCATGATTTAATTATCATTAAACCTTTCCCGGACCCATCCAATCCTACCTTTTCTTCTGTCGCACCCATGGAATCAATCTAAAATAACAAATCAAGAATGGTACATGAACCATTAAAGCGATACTGAACTGCTGAGCTTTCTGCCCTATGGTACAGTTTATTAATTGCACAGCGCCATCTCATGGTCAACTTGCCGACAGTACATAACCCAATACCTAATTTCCACTTTGCAGACGGTTGACTTGAAAGCGAGAACCAGCCAGGGGAGCGCGAGTTACAGGACCATACTGCTACTGATGACACAAGATGGCGCTAGAGGTGATTTTGCAGAAGTACATGCTTCTAGTACAGTATAGCTTTAATAAGTTACCTTCAAACCTGCTGTAGGGAATACCTGTGTAGAAACACCACCTCCCTCTAAAGACCACTTTTCTTGTATCCCTCGGGTGGTCTTTATAGGCAGGTTTCACAGTAAATTATTAACAATCAGACTAAAAGACAACAAAATCATCATAGAGACATCTGGAGGGTGTTTCAAAAAGATCTAAGTTAAACTGAAGAATTATTGAGAGCCATTTATAGCCTTAAAATAAAATATATTAAAAAGCGAAAAATCAGGTACTTTAGATTTTTTATAAATTCCACATCAAGAACATAAAATCTCCTTGATAATAGAAAATATGAATGATTTGAATCATCATTTTATGCCTTTTAAAATAACTTTTACACAATTTTCAAGGATGCTAACGGCTTTCCTTATATCCAACTTAAAGATAAGTTCAACTTAGGATCTTTGTGAAACACCCCCCTAATATAAAGCAAGAAAAACTGATTTTAACCCATTGACAACTGAATCATCTCACTCCCATTGGCCTAATACAGAGGCCTCTCAGTACCTGCTGGCAATGGATTGAAGCCTCAAAGCAAAGTCCTAATAAATATGAAAGTAATCTCAATCAAACTGACCGTTTGATCAATCCTGAAGATGTTGTCGGTGTTTCCATCTGTGATCTGATACCGGACCTCGCCAAAGATGCCAGCATCATCATCCGTTGCCCTGACGACGTATGCCAGTGAGCCTGCCGAGATGTTCTTGCTGAGGGTGATGGTGTACGGGATCCCCTCGAAGATAGGGGTGTGGTCGTTGATGTTGATGACATTGATTCCAACTAAAGTCTGCATGGAGTAAGAATCAATAATAGTTATAATAATATTCAGTTCTTGTATAGCACATATTATGAAATAACATCTTTATGTACAAATCATCTGTTCAGAGTCAGAAGGGCATTAACTGTCTGTAAAAGTATATGGGCTAACGATCTTTTGGCTCCAAACAGAAGAAATGTTCATTAGGTGTATACGGGCATAAAAGTCATTTCTTAATACCAGATACATGAACTCACACCTATAATTCAAGAGGACCTTATTTTATACTTTTCTAATCATTATCATCTTAACCAAGGTAAACAGCAGAGAATCATGAGAATCATTTAGTGTCCTGCACCCAACTGTCATCCGACCATCACCATCAATATTTACATGGTAAGCAGTTCTGGCATCACAAACATCATCATCTGAAAGTCATCAGTAAGATCAATATCCTCCTCCTTCTTATCACTATCATTATGATCATCCTCATCTCTACCACTAACATTGTTTACCACTATTATCACATCATCATCTTCATCATCGCTATTATCCTCCTCTCTCTTCCTCCTCCTAACCAATGTCACCATCACCATCATCATTGTCATCATCATCCTGCTCATCATCATCGCCTTTATCATCATCACCATCATAAACATCGCAATCATCATCATCATCATCATCATTGTCTTCATCAGTCTCCTCTTCATCATCACCTTTATTATATTCACCATCATAAACATCATTGCAATCATCATCATCATCATCCATTTTATCCTACCGGTAATCACATCTTCATATATCAGAATATGTACATGCAGAAAATTTCTTTAAACTACTTGAAATCATGTAAAGCTACAGTCACAAAGGTTCGTACGAACGCATCGTTCGTACGAATCTCCCTGTTTTTCCATTGTTTCCGAATTTCCATTGTCTGAAAAAAGTTACTACGGCGTTTGTAGCAGTTCGTAATGGCATTTGTGACCGAGGTTTTACTAATTTCAACAAAATAAAAAGCCAGGTTACTGTCATAGTAGCAGCTGATGTCATGCTTCGGGCGTATAATCATACTCACCGATGATGATAGGGCGGGGTTCCCCATATCCGTGGCAACCACGGTGATGTTGAATTCAGTGATCGTCTCGTAATCTAGAGCTCTGTCAGGCCTGATAGTCAACACACCAGTTTGAGGCTGAATGAAGAACAGATCTGTGGATGTGAAGTTAAAAGTATTTGGATATGAAACTCAATCAAGTTGCTAAACAATATATAGAAGTATAAAATGCATAGACTTTCAACAAGTCTAGCTCAGGCCATTTCAAAAGCCTTATGCGTCATCTTTGGAAATTGCACGGACGTTACAATATGAGAACCATTATGTAATCCAGTTTCTATAGGCAAAACAAGTTATTCAAATTGCCTTTGAATTGATCTCTCGAAAGTTTCAGCGATCATTTTTTATATGAATGTGGAAATTTATAATAAAGGAAGATGGGTACAGGTTCTAAACGTAATCAGCGACGTTTCCGTGGGTCCCAAAATTGAGGAGGCATCGACATCACATTGAGGTGAGGGGGGGGGGGGGGAGGAGGGGTGCCTTCATTTCTACATGTCGATGGATGAAAGCCAAAACCTAATGCCGATCTAAACTTTTGCAGAAGAAGTTTTGTAGACAAGATTTGAAGAGCAATTTTCAAGCTTATGACTAAATGGGCCTTACGGCTGCACCATTTCTGTAGAATGCCACAGAATACCATACTTACTACTATACTGTCCTATCACGCTGTAGGTGACCGTTCCCGCTAGTCCCTGGTCTGTGTCTGTTGCTTGGAAAGAATCAATGTAGGAGTTGGAAACCTCTTCCACGACGCTGTATGGTCCGTAGACATCCCTGACAAACATCGGAGCACCATCGTTGATGTCATTCACGCTGACGATTACCTGGTGGTCAACAAAGAGACAGAATGGTACGTGTAGATGAAAGCCACCAACAATTTCAGCCCCCCCTCAAAAACTTTTCTTTTATGATTCATGTATTCTACATGTATTTCATATGTTATATCTTGATTTTTCTACATCAAATACACTTTGAAATGTATTGAAACTTAAGATAAGTATACACTTTGCATGCATTCATCTTCTTTTGATGTGGACTCATTACAATGTGTTGATTAAATGTAAGGTTTTTTTCAAATGCTCCAGTGAACTTCGAGGAGGGATAAACCCTTCTTTTTTGTGTGAGCATCTTATAACAAGTTAATACAGTATTTGCCGGCGATAAGGCCGCACCGCCGCATAGGCTGCACCCCAACTTTGACATTTCAAAGAGGGAAAAGAAAAAAGAAAAAAAAAAGGAAAAAAAAAACAACGGACAAAACAAAATAATCATAATTTTCTCTTAAAACACTATTTTTTTACAAACTGATACCAAATTCATCAATATTCTTATAATTTACTGGAAGTTTAGCTAAAAAAGAGATCGCAGGCAGATTTGGTGTCCGATATACCCCTACCACAATGTACGGTGTAATGCGAAATGGCATGAAATGGAAAAACAAAATGGTGACTTCGGATTGATGCTTCGCGGCAGGTCCGTTAAAAGGTCCCTTCCTTTACTTTTGCAATGCATTGGCACAAACTTAGATCAAGATATATATCGGCAAATGTTGTTTTAGGAAGTCATTTTCGTCTTCATGTCAACAATGCAAGATAAAATTGTCGGTAAGATGTTTGAAAATGTCCTGTACCATAGTGGTATAGTTATTTTACTGTTTGTAGTCCCATATGGGCTAATTCGTGCTGGTTTTGATTTCGGTTTTTTTTTAAATTTATTTTTACTCTTTCGTCGTAAAGGCCGCACCCCGACTTTTTGATATTTTCTCTTCCAAAAATACTGTGGCCTTTATGCCGGCAAATACGGTAGTAGATTCAAATTTTGATAGAGAAAAAAAATCAAAGTCCTTCTTATCATGTTCACATATATACACTGTAGGCCTACCGATATAAATACTTAAGAACTAGGGGTGGTATTCTGAAAACGATTGTATCTTTGTTGTCATGAAGACAATGTTATAAGTCATAACAAACCAAAGCTGTCTTCGACTTGTCTTTGATTAATGTGTGCCGAAAGCTGGCTGCGTTCCCATAAATCTTCAAGAGCCATCTGCACAAGCACCCAAAACTGCTAATTCCATGCAATTTAAATTCATTATGACAATAAACATCATATTTTGAACATAGATGACAACAGTTTTCAGAAAACGACCCCTATATATTAAGACTGCATTGACTTGCGGATGTGTTGAGTACTCACTGTAGCAGTGCCAGTCCTAGGTTCTGTTGGTGACTGGTCGGTAGCGGTCACGATGAGGGTGTATTCCGATATAGTCTCCCAGTCTAGAGCGGTGGTGGTCGATATCATACCCTACAAATAAAAATGTTAAAAGGGAGGAAAACAAATGGACTTGGTTAAATGTTAGAGATATAGTGCTGTATGTAAACATAGTACATAGAAAAAGAATAGAAATCCGATTCAACAAATATGATATCACATTCAGTGGCAATAATGGGATTTGAGCTCACAGCATGCCAATATATATTCATTCTTTTAAACTATTTTATAGAATTTCATATAAAATTCAATTTCATATACAGGTAATAGAAACAATGGCAGCGGTGGGATATGATATCACAACATGTGGATCATTTCAGCCTGCTGGCATAATTTTGTGGATTTCATGTGACTGCCATAGAAATAAAACACATCATAAAATAATGATGATGATAATACTACAATGTAGTTACAGAGATGATCATAATAATAATTATAATAACAATAATAATAATACCAACCACAATAACAATAATTATAATAAAAGTAGTGTATTTACATAGCAACCTTACAGTAATGTTAACAGAATAAGCAAATAAAAAATATCAAAAAACAGTGGCAGCGGTGGGATTTAATCCCAAAACGGGCAAATAACTTCAGCTTGATGTCAATTTTTGTTGGCAAAAGATTTGGTGCAAAGATAAAATGTACGAGTAATAATGATAATTTAAAAAACCTGAATGGAGAGTTGCAAATGTACATTAAAAATTGTACACCTGCTAATGTTATTGACGGTATGAAACAGAATTGCTACAAAATGGCACCTACCGTCTCAGGATTAATCTGGAAATGAGATTGAGGTTGTTGAGACCCGATGGCATAGATGATATCCCTGTTCAATCCTAGATCAATATCATTCGCCGTCAGCATGTAGACTGGAATGTTCTGAGAGGACGGCCCCTCCGTCACGTCGACCCTGATGACGGTCTCGGCAAAGATCGGTGTGTTGTCGTTCTCGTCTCCCACGGTGATGATAGCCAAGGTGGTAGTCTGTAGTGGTTTTCATTGAAGCGACAGTTGGTTATTTAAATTCAATCTCAATTCAATCTTAAATTTAATGTCAATGGATATTTGCATCGCTCATGTTCAATTAACTGCACATTTATAGGTATCATATACACAACAAAATGAGGCCCAAAAATGAAAGCTGGTCACCGAGGTGCAGCACCCTCTTGGCAAATGATCCAATTTTCTTCCTACATGGATTTGAACATACATGTAGCATCATGCACATGAAAGTGGTTGTGAAACAGTACTGTACATCAGATATTTCCTGTAAACCCCATGCATGTTGAATTCATTAATTTTTGTGGTATTATTACTTTTGTAGTACTACTACAAGAACTACCATTACTACTACTACTATTACTACTTCTACTACTACTTCTACTACTGCTACTTTTACTACAACTACCACCACCACTACTACTACTACTACTATTACTACAACTACTACTACTACTTCTACTACTACTACTACTACTTCTACTACTATTACAACCACCACCACTACCACTACTACTACTACTACTACTTCTACTACTACTACTACAATTACCACTTACCCGGGCTGGAGGTGAGTTGGTCTGGTCTATAAGCTCAATGGTCAGTTGATAAGTTTCTTGCTGCTCTCTGTCCAAGAGGCTGGACACAGTGATCTCTCCGTTACTGTTGATCTCGAACATGCCCATTGGATCACCGGCGATGATGGAGTACTCAAAGTTGTTGGACGACGGGAGATCGAGATCGTTGACCATCACAGTGATGATGGGGTTGGAGGTGAAGTTATTCTGTTAAAAATTTGGTAAAGTCACGTAAGAAAATAGCTTCAATTAAAATCCTGAAACAGTTATCACTTTCAATAAGAAAATAATGGCTTGTCATCTTTGACCTACATGTAATTTATCATTCTAAGACAATTAATGCAGACCTGTAACTAATAATAATAAGAAGAATTGGATTAATACACCGCCTTTTCCAGAGGACACAAGGCGCTGCCCCTTTATAGTCTTAGGACAAATGAAGAATTGAAGACTTATGTTTACAGATCTTTTCGGAAGAAGTCAAGAGAAGTACTCTTTTGCCGAAATGCAATATAAATGTTCATCAAAATGGTAAGATCAGATCAGATAAGATAAGATAAGATATTTATTCATCTTTCTTTCAAATGTCACACAGAGCATAACATTAGATTATTACACAATTACAATGCAAAAAAACAAATTATGGCAATGATAAAAACAAAGTGAACTAAAAGAAAGACGAGGAGACCCTGGTAAAAGCAGAGGTTGTAAGTTTTAGGGTCCCTTCTGGACCAAATATTTGGTTGGTACATAAATAAGCAACAAGATAAACATGATGGGAGTATATATTTGTGACTACCTAAGAATACGTTAGGAAAAAGGTGGTATAAGAAACAAGAAGTGTACTCACACAACAACAACAACAACAAGAACAAAAAATCGAGAGATGAGACTAGAAAAGACGAGAGAAAAGAGAAAATATGAGAAATAATAAAAGACTTCTTGTTACCTCGTTGATTGATCCCTCGTAGACGTTGCGTGTCCATATGGGGTAGTTATCATTGACATCGGTCACAGTGATGTTGAGTGGGAAGGAGGAGCTCAGAGATGGATTTCCACCATCGGTAGCCGTCACCTGTATTCAGATAGTACAGTGCATCAACTTTAGCATTGTATCCTCAGATATAACCAGAATTACTAAGCTTTACTGACTGATAAATGTTTTTATAAATTCGACCCATTCACTATACAAAGCATCCAAACTAGAACCTTTAAACAGAGAGACAAATGTACCAATTTCTTTTAACATACAAAAACATTGGTGATTAAACAATATGTCCAACCAGATACTGTTTTTTTATGGCAGGGTTTAGTATCCATGTATAAGTAGGTTTTCCTGGATTCTATGACCAGCAGAGATATTATCATGGATTGGGTAATTGGTGTACAATTAGGTCACTGGAATTTTTAAGATCCACATCATATGATAATCAGATATTTTGCAGTTAGACATCATCTCTTCCTTTTTTTAAATGTTTGTTTTGCTCTGGACTGCTATGAATTGTACTGGTGGCTCAACCACGTTTAGAATATTCCAATAAAAAAAGGTGTTGTTGAGACTTACAGTCAGCTGATAGAAGTCCTGCCTCTCTCTATCTAGTGGGCTGGTTACTACAATAGTACCTCCACCATTAGCTGTCTGGAAGACGTTGAAAAAGTTGGAGCCTGCCCCCGAGATAGAGAAGGTCATCTGAAAGAGAAAATGTAATCAACTGTGATTTCTGTATCATGTCATCATCATCATCATCATCAACAACCGGAATACCATCACCATTACCATCATCCTTTACATTAAAAAAATTGATTATGAACATCATCATGACCACCGTCTTTCTCCCCCTCATTTTCATCTGCAACTTCATCACCAATGATATCATTAACACAATCATCAATATCATTGTTACCATAATCACAATCACCTTGATGTCACCATCTTTCTCCTCATCATCAACAACATCATTACCACCACTATTATCCTCCTCATCTTCATCTTTAGAATCAGCATGATCAATCTCACCAACATTATCATCATCATCATCACCATCCTTTTCCTCCTCCTCCTGATTTCCTCATCATCATCATCATCATCATCATTGCCCTCCTCCTCCTCCTCATCATCATCATCATCATCATCATCATCATCATCGTCCTCCTCCTCCTCCTCATTCTTCATGGTCCTCACCTGTGCATTAATACCAACATCATCTTCATCATCTTCATCATCATCATCATCATCATCATCATCATTATTGTCCTCCTCCTCACCTGTGCATTAATACCATCATCATCATCATCATCACCATCATCATCATCATCACCACCATCATCATCATCATCATCACCACCACCACCAACATCATCATCATCATCTTTCTCCTCCTCCTCCTCCTGATTCTTCATGGTCCTCACCTGTGCATTAATACCAGTATCTGGATCTGTAGCCCTGAACAGCCCTACAGGAACGTTCCCTCCGGTGTTCTCCGTGACACTCACTGGGGATGGGGGTACGGTGATGAACTCTGGTGGATTGTCATTCTCATCAAGGATATTCACCCACACCTAGAAAGGAAAGGAGCATTAAATTTTATATACCTCTCTTAAGAAATCCAGCCATCCGATTTCTCTTGGGGATGTCAGGATGCAACATCCCCTAGAGCCTATAAAACAACTATTTCTCTCACAGCAGTCATTATATCATTAGATGCAAAAACTGTTTACAAAGGCCACTCAAGGGAAACACCAAAGTGGGCCCTGTAGACAGTTGGCCTTTTTAAGACAACTTCTTCAACCTAAATCTCCTTCTTTAGGAAGTCAAAATGGGTGACCACTATAGACAGGTAGCCTTTATAGAGAGATGCAGCTTTGACTGCACTTCGCATGTACACATAAAGAAGCGTTCGTGTAGCTCGATTCCAGCCATTGATACTAAAAATCTTTGAAATTTCATGAAAAGAACATTCCCTGATGGTTCCCTGATAGAGTTTCAAAATTCCAGGATCATATTTCAATCTAATATCTAGTAAGAGACGTCTTCATCTCGTGGACAAGCTGTTCCAAACTCAAGATAAAATATAAGAGACCGACTTCTTCTCTCTATGCCAATGAAATTCCCTGATTTGGGTGATTTTGTTGACTTTTCCCTGTCGGTAACTTCTAGGTTTCAACTGAATCCCAAGATATTTGGGAACCCTGCTTTTAACTTTTTAGAATCAAACAGACTATATCATTTATTGTCTTCTTCCAAAGCAAAAGAAGAAAATTCCTTCCAGGTGATCAGACATAAAATTACACAAGTATATAATATAAATACAATCATATCAAAAATATGAAATGTATAAAAAGTATGAACAAATAAATAAAATACATATATATAATACAAATTATATAGAACATAAGAATAAAGGGAAGAAGTCAAAAAGAAAGAAATATAGAAGAATATAGAATGAAGAATGTTACTGTACCGATGTAGAGCCTGGTGCGACACTATCCTCGTGATAGGCAAAGACGGTGAAGGCGTAGAAGTCCTCGACCTCTCGATCAATAGCGCCCTCAGTGGTGATGTGGCCCTGCAAAGACATTGAAGAGGGGAGAAAGTATTATTTCACATAAAATTCCATTCACATAATAGAACCAGTGGCAGCGGTGGGATACGATATCACAACATGTGGATCATTTCAGTCTGCTGGCATAATTTTGTGATTCTGCAGTTATTCTTCATTCATGACCTATCAACTCTGTGGGACGCATGCAGTCATACATGTACAAGTACAGTACATGTACAGTGAAAACTGTCTATAAAGACCACCTAACAGAGACAAGAAAAGTGGTCTTTACAGGCAGGTGGTCTTTATGTACAGGTTCCTTTAGTTCATTTTTCAATCATTTTTCAAGGGGAAAAAAATGTGGTCTTTGTAGACAGGTGGTCACTAAAGCAGGTTTGACTGTGTATTTATTGCTAAGCATTATTTATCAGTTATCAATACTGGAATAAAATCAGGAAAGTGTTATACAGTATAATAGAATCATATACTTAGTACTAAGGAAAACCTGAAAGGAGTTCATCTCTTTAGCATTTAATATGTCAGTCACACTGTCAAAGCGACTCCTCACTGACTATAAACTAACCGATTTTCGGTCATTGGGGGTAATATAATGTTATATTCTGTCTGATGTCGGTCTAGTTGTGGCTAGGGTTTAAAACAAACATTCAGAATACAAAAATTAATCTTACTTTTTTTCTATAATGCACAACTCAATTTTCATTGTTTTGACGTAAACGCTTTCCATGGCATGAAATGATACACGTAGCGCACAAACTGATATGAAAGTTTTTCACTTTGGAGAGACTTACGGTATTCTCATCAATCTTGAAGATTTCTAAGACAGCAGGGCTAGCGTTAGGATCGATGGCGTATGTTATACCAGCCGGGTTTCCATTCAATGTAGCAGAAACCTGTTTCAAAATATTGATTATAATAAGAAGAAAAAGTTATTACATTTATATAGTGCATTACATTTAAATTCTATGTGCTTCTACGATGTTATTATAGTAACCTCTGGTCAATGGATTTCTAGGCCACTGAGTTATAAAGTTATAAATAACATTTATATATGAAAATAGTAATCAGGTAATCAGTTCTTTATATCCAGCTATTTTTCATAAAGATGGCTCTGCAAGATACATACATGTCCTGATTCTGATAGTAGTCCATCTGTTGGTTTTAATGATGCGTTCACAAGCTATTTTTGCAAACACAATGAGCCCAATGACCTCATGACCCCAAAATCTAATCAGTTCATTGGCTATGCAAGATACATACATGACCCAAGTTCGGGGGGAATCCATCAATTGATTCTTGAGATAACGCGATCACGAGAACGGGACGTACGAACAACTCCAAAACATAATGCCTCCGGCTACTTTGTTGCGGAGGCATATAACAAGAGCACTGATATGGAGCAAACTGGAGATCATACAAAACAAGCTTCAGCAACTAAACTTACCCTGGTCACAGGTGTATCAGCATTAACATTCTCAATCACAGTTGCAGGATATCTTGATAGAGTGAATATCGGTATTGTCACGGTGTCATCCACGACCGTCACGGTAACCGTCGCCACGCCCCTAAGGAACGGGCTGGCCTGATCGGTGGCTCTGACGGTCATAGTGAAGTTCCTTGACCCACTGAGGTCAGCGATAGGACCGTTGACCGAGATGACCCCAGTGTCAGAGTTGATGGTCAAGAAGTTAGGGTTCCCTGAAGAGAATACATTTTTGACAAGATTAATACTGGGGTTGCTTTCTTCTCATCTATACAAGGTTGCCACACGCTCATTTTTGCACAAAACAGTAGGCACCACCTGATAGACAGGGTGCTTCGTACAACATAATGGCTTTGCAAAATTGCCGATTCCGGCTCATGATTTGCTCCGTATCAACCATTTCAGCACCAGAATTTATTATCTTGCACTGAAAACAGTTGAGTAATCTTAAAGCCTTAGTTACATCTACATACGTATCCCATGAGAATGGGAATTAAGGGCCTTATTCAGAAAGGAACTTACCAATTAAGCTATACTGCACATCGCCTGCCAAGTCCAGGTCCTGATCTTGTGCGAAGACCTGGAGGACTGGGGTTCCACTAGGTGAGTTCTCTGAAAGGTCTGGCCTATAGTAGTTCTGCTGCTGGAACAATGGCGTCACATCATTGATGTCAAGAATGTTGATGATCACTGGCACTGTGAGACAGAAATCAAATAAAAAACAATTATGAGGATTATGTAACAATTTTTTTTTAAAACCACATTACTTATAATATATATGGTACATATTTTTCTGTTCAAATGGACTTCTTTGTGTTAAACATCTCTTCATAAAATCATCTTTCAGACAGATCACCTCAAGTACCTCAAAACAAGATTACATAAGGAATCACAATCGCAATCACAAATTCTGATGAAAGTAGTAAGCAATGTGAATCCTTCGATTGTAGCACATATGCCGAGGCAATAATTTCTCCAGAATAAATTTCTCAATTCAGTCAAATTCCTTCACCCAAAACCACATGTATATCTTTGACAAAATAGAGACCAGGGCATAATTGTGTCAAGAAACTGTCATATGGAACAAGTTTGCCAACATCACTTTGAAATGCATGTTAATTTTAGTACATACGGTTCAATAAGATGTCCTTGAACTTATGACAGTTTCATGAAACAATGCCCTGAGCAAATGTTAGATCAACGAATCATTCAAATACAAGCTTTTCATTACAGAAATCAATTTACCTTCGTTGGTTCCCACTGACAGGTCGCTGTTATAGGCCTGAACGATGAGGAAATACTGGTCTTGCATCTCCCGATCCAGAGGTGTGCTCCCGAGGTTGATGTTCCCTTGACCGTCAACGTTGAATAGGTTGTTGTTGTTTCCGCTGATGATACGGTAGAGAACCACAGCATTCACTCCCAAGTCTGGGTCATCAGCTTGTACCTTTTAGTGAAATCAAGTTTTAACAGACAGTTGTGAAAATGATGTACTTTTTCTACTCAGAGGGACACTCAAAAATCAAAGAAACTTCATAATTTGCAGCGTTGCAACATGTGGTCATTTTGAAAGATCTCACATATTTCATCAGTTACAAAAGTGGAAGAACAAAGTGTACATGAATTTTTAGTGCAATATTACATTGGAATCACTTAAGAAACCGTGAAAGACCTGGGGACCTAGACTGCAACAGGGGTTTTTGAAGCTTCAAAGGATATGAGTGGGACATACGTGAAAAAATCTAACTTGAGTTTTATGTACAGAATGTAGCTGTGCATTGGGCGAACTGCATTGTGTGAGTTGCATAGAAACCGATGTCAAGCATTAACAAACCCTCTGGGGTGCAGTACTTGAAGATTTGTAATTTGCGAGTCCAGCAAGGCACTGACTTGACGATGAATGTCAGATGACGACATAAATGTTCCAGAACCATTGACTTAAAAGAACTTAAATCTAAGATTGATAAATACACCTCTAAATACTTTATAATTCCAAAATACTTACAGTGAGAATATTTGAGCCTAGAGGATGGTTCTCAAAAATTGATTCCTCGTACGAAATGTCGCGGAAAGTTGGTGCGTTGTCATTGACATCGGTCACTATCACCGAGACGGTGGCCGTGCCTGTCATAGGCTGACCACTGGCCGGTTGGTCGACAGCAATTACGATCATGGTGTACTCGTCCTGAGTCTCTCTATCGAGGCCAGCAGTCGTTGAGATCTCCACGACCCCGGTGTAGGGGTCGACGGTGAAGGGACCTTGAGTTCGGCTCAGGCTCTCAAAGCTGTAGATGATCAGTCCTGTGTTTCCTGCAGATGTAGGAAGGACAAAATTTTGTTTGACTGATCAGAATCTAGAGGGTCATGCTGCTAAAAATTCTCAAACACTACATTTACATGATCATGTATATTGGTTTGTTTATTTTATATATTTATTTATTTATAGTCTTGTTTTAGTAGGATGACTCCATCAGTCATTCAATACTGTTTTCCGTGGAGGCCCTACAACATAAATACAAAATGTACAAACATATACAGTTTTGTTTGTTTTACCGGACTGCTGCTAAGAAAGCAAGTAAATATATCTTTAAAGCACTTAGAGACATTGATGTATTGAGCATTTAATAGAAGCGGAATATTATTTTTTATTATTGTAGAAGAAAAAGCCAAATTGTAGTGACATCAGATCAGTCATACAATTGAAACTGATGTGACCTTTACTCTGAATAGAAAGCTAATAATACATTAAAATTTTAACAAATGGTCCTAGGTGTAATTCACTGGGATTTGTATTATAACATGCAGAAATGTAAAGCATATTACACTAAAGTCATTATATTTTTTTTAAACACCATAGTTACCACTTTATATCAGAATGAAGCTTTAGTTCACTCTCAGTCCAAACTAGCCACTCAGGAAAACATTTGGCAGAATCGGACATAACTTCATGTAATATACAATGTAGATGCAACATAGTTGAGATTGTGCAAAAAGCACAATTAACCAATTTTCTACTAGAACCGGGCAATCACCGTATTAAGCTTATGGGAATGAGAGATTTCAATATTCAGTGGACTAAAAAGAGAAAGTTTTAAAAAAGCATACATCCGACTACGTGAATATACATGTACTCTTTCCCGGTTGTGACGTCACAAATAGTGGACCAGCTCCGTAACTGATTTTCTAGACAAAGAGAGGAGGATATTTTTCGACATTTTAATGGAGGATATCCAGTTGCCAGAAGATGTCTGTGATATGCTATGTAAATGAACAACTTATAAATAACGTATGCTTACTGTTATTGATGGACATTTATTGTCTTAGAATGTCTACTTTAAAAAGAGCATACCATTGTCCGGATCTGTAGCATTCAGATCAACGACGAGAGTCTGAAACGGAGAGTCCTCTGGAAGAGACTTGACATAGGTGCCCAACCCGAAGGACGGTGCCTGGTTATTAACGTCCAGCACGTTGATGGTGACCGGTGCCGACTGCGAGTTCTGGACACCGTCCGAAGCAAAAACGGTCATCTGGTAGACCTGTTGCTGGTTGGCGTCCAGTTGGGTGTTGGTGCGGATGGTTCCTGAGATGTAGCTGAAGTCTGGGTCAGCTGGCACGAAGGTGTACGTTAGGGTTCCGGAGAGGTCCGGATCTGTGGCAGTGACCTGTGGAATAACAACATTTTGTTAACCCGTTAGATTTAATTTGATTTTGGTATACCCCGTAACATGTATTCACCATTGACTCCAGCCAGATCTATCTTAGGGTTTGTATTCACCATACCATAACCAATTAACACAGTTTGAAACATGTTTGTTTTCCTTTTCCAATCTGTGATAAATCCAGTTAACACTTATACTTCTAGGAATCTTAACGCTACATGTACTTTTTGGTAGCTTTTTAGTCTCATCAGCGCCTTTGATTAGGCAACTCAAAAACGCAATTTATAAATTCCTGGGTTGAATTGGATTGAATGTACTGATAAAGTCTTCCAATTTCCATGTGCTGCATAAGCTTGGGAGAAAAAGAACACAGGAAACCTTACCTGTCTATAAAGGCCACCCATCGGAAATAGGAAAACTGACCACTGTAGACAGGTGGCCATTCTACATTACATGCTTTTTCCTAGAGGGAAGCACTATGAGTATGGGACCATTATAGAGAGGTGGCCGCTAGGTCAAGTTTGACTGTATGCACTATGAAGTGCAAGAGACAAACGTGATATGGATTTACCAACAACAGAATACCATTATAAATATTACTTTAAAGCCATCTGTACTAGTTTGGCCAGGAGGGATTGCACCAACAAGAGTGGTCACTGACAGGTGGCTATTTCATCAACTCAGCTCTCAATTAACACAATAAAAAGTAGATCATGGTGGACCAACGGGCACCGCTTAGGCATTGTTTTCTATATAGAGGGAGCAAGTAGCTACATGTACAAGTAGTACAGTGGGGCTTTAGGAATTCTACCTGTCCAACAAAGGTGTTGAAGTTGACATCTTCAGAGACGGTGAACTCGTAGGAATTCCGATCAAGGACAGGAGGCTCATCGTTAACGTCCAAGATGTTGATGGTGACGGTGGCGGGAGGGTTGCCTGCTTGCTGCGGGCTACCATCTACAGAAACAAGATGATATTGGATTTCTTTAGTTACCATCTAAACAAAAACAACTGATTTTTATGATACAATCTTAACAACAACAAAATTATAATTTGATAGTGGAAATGTACACTGTAGCTCCCATTGGTGATTTCCATTTACAAAATGTAATAATATTATATGTAACAAATATTGTCAAATTAGCAATCAATGAGTGATTCACTAAAATAAAACCCCCGTGAAAAATACCTGCATATACTGTAATGTAGTCTACAAAGTACGAGACATAAAATGGTCTTGATCAAATAAAACTTACTGTCTAGCACCGTAACCAGAAAATTGTATTGAGGTACAGTTTCTCTGTTCAAAGGACCAGATGTTCTTATGTTGCCCTGGTCATCAATGACAAAAGGAACGTTGTTGGCATTGTTGATGGTGAATGACAGGTCAGCGTTGGTGCCTTGATCAGCATCGGTAGCTACCACCTTTGAACCGGGAGGAAAGGGAGATAGAGAATACAAGAGAACAATGAATAAAATACATATAAAAAGTATAGAAGGATAGAAGAGCAAATGAATAATTAAAATCCACAATGTCAGATCATAAGAGACAGCAGGAAGCAGGAGAAAAGGAGACAGCAAGAAATAAGACCAGAGAAGAGGGAGAGAATAAAAGGAAGTAAATCAGAAGAAAGGGATGAAAAGAGTAAGGAACATTTTGGAGACAACAGGGTTTAAAACAACCCTTTAAAAGAGAAACTATAGCTGAAATTCATATATGTGCCATTTAGTAAACAAGGATTAATGCCTTATATACCAAAAACATTACCATCACCACTATAATTTCATCATTATTCATCATCACCAACATCATCACCATCATCATGATCATGATCATTATCATCATCATCACCATGATCAAAACCACCATCACCATCATCACCGCCAGGATGACGATGATGATCACTATTACCATCATCATCATACACCCTCACCACCAACATCATCACCATCAACATCATCATCATCATCACCACCATCACAAACATCATCCTTATCATCATCATTGTCACCATGATAATGACGGTGAACATGATAATCATCATCGTCATCATCGTCATCATCATCACCATGATAACGATCGTGAACATCATCATCATCATCCTCCTCATCATCGTCACCATGCTTAGAGACTTCGGTGGTAAGCGCTTTATAAGCACAATTTTTATTTTGTATTAATTTTATGATCGTGAACATGATAATCTTTGTCACCATGATAATGATGGTGAACATAATGTTCATCATCAACATCATCATTATAGGCAGATATGTGCACTATACAAATCTTAAATCATTATATTATTATCATCATCGTCATCATCGTCACCATGACAATGATCGTGTACACGATAATCATCATCATCATCATTGCATCTCCTAGCTGATCTCTAACCTGTAGAACAAACGTGTTGAGTGGCACGTTCTCCAGGATGCTGTCCACGTAGCTCTGCGGGCTCCACTGAGGGGCGTTATCATTGAAGTCGAGTACGATGACCTTGAGCGTGGTGGTCGCGGACTGAGGCGGAGCTCCCTGGTCAGTGGCCCTGATGGTCAGGTTGTGCTGGGATTCAAGCTCCCGGTCAAGCTGCCTCAGAAGGGTCACATCCCCGGATACAGGGTTGATTTGAAAATGCCCTAAGGGATCAGAGGATAAGGAGAAATAAGTATAACTCTTACTTTATTACATACAAAAATACCATACTTTAGAATTTAACTGAGTTGTTAAATGTGCCATCTTGTCTACAAAGTTCACACATACACACATGTAAGCTATCTCACTGAGAGAGTCTTTACATGACTTTTTAAAAATTCTCATTGATTATATCTTGGCTTTAAATTTCTTCCCAGCATCAATCTATACAATGCTCAAAGAAATTTTGAAAGACAATTATATCAAACTGTACATTCCAGATGAAATTTGGAAAAACTTGCATACTGAAAAAATTGATATAATAACTAGTTTACATGAATGCTGTTCTTAGGTTTAATAGTTATGGAATTTGAAGAAAATAAAGAATAACATTCAACTTTGCCCTGGAAACCAAAGGTGGACTCATACCTTGAATGTAGTATAGCAACATGGAATCACTAACATGCAGAGCAATAATTGTTACCCTTTAGAAAATGATATCAAATATGTTATGCCATTTACCTCCTGTGTTGCCTGCAGTGATGATATAGGTAAGTCTATCCCCTTCCGGGATGTCTTCATCGGTAGCTGTGATCCTTGTGACGGTGGTACCGACCTGAGCAGCCTGTTTCCATGGGAACAACAACAACAAGGGAAATTGGGTTAGTCTCCAAATGATAATTGAATGTCACATGACTGCAACTTAGCCAAAGTGTGCACTAGCTGGAATCTGGTATATATGGACCCGTCAATTACAATTCCCCATCCTCAAAATATAGAATTTTAATCATGCATTCAGACCCAACAAATTTCAATCCGTACCCCCCAGTGAAAAAAGTTTGAGAGGAGCCCTGATAAACGGTTTGGGGGGTTATATTTAGCTGTGAGGCACGATGGTAATTTTATGCTTTGAATTAATCGCTAATACCAAACTGTACATTAATTGTGCAAACTTCAGTCTGTTACTAGTTAAAAATTATTATTATTTACAATAGAAAGTGTGAAATGTTCTATATTTGTTGATGTTTTATTTTCACCTCCTACATGAAAAGATGAAAAGTATATGTTAGATTACCTCATTGATGAAAACAGTGAACTCATCGTCACTAAATCTTGGTGGACTGTCATTGACATCATTCACAGTGATGATCACGGTCGAAGTAGATGTTCCAGTCCTACAGAAAGAAAAAAATAGAAGATGGAGTCACATTGCAAATATTCCAGAAAAATTGAGTCCTGATAACTTCCCATAATTTCTTGTATGCATTTAAAGCACAGTTCGAAAACATCTATTACAGGAATCTGCCTTTACAGAACCATGCTTATTCATTAGCATGCATGAATCTAGGTTTTGAAGTGTACCCTATCACATGAAAAACTTCCTAAATTTGTGGTAACATGGGTAAATACAGTACATGTATTTTAAAAAGTGAAGATGAAGTAGCCAGATGTGTTCCTTAAAGAATAATGCCAATTTCTTTTGCTATGTTACTTTTTTAAAATGGGAATAGTACATGTTTGGCATTACATGTATTTACCCATGGTAGCCTCATCAATATCAATACCGCTCTTTCCTGCTGGCCCTGCAATTATTATTACCCCAGCATACAGGTACCCATCTAATACACCTGGGTCAAGAGGGACAAATGTGGGTAAGATACCTTGTCCAAGGATTGATGTAAGCACAGAGCCAGATTGATCCTGGTACCATTTGTATCAAGAGTAAAATGCCTCCATCAATATACCAGAATGCTCCCAATAACAATTTTCACTTTGATAATTTCATTTAGAAGAGTAAGGTGTTAAGATACTTACGCCGGTGCAACACCCGGTGTAGGGTTGGTTGCCCTGACACTGAGAGTGTATGTCTGAGGGGTGTTAGGTCCAAGGATTTGGGTGTTTGTGATAGCACCAGACGTAGGATTGATCGTGAAGACATTCTGGAGAGGGGGAAAAAATTTTTTTATAAGTTCCTTACCATGGTACCTTATTGCAACAGTTTGTTTTTCAAGAAGGTCTAATGATAACGACTGTTTTCAATTTTATGACATGCTTTCTTAGCAGTAAGGTAAAAAAAATAAAAAAATAATAATAATTACGAACGTACTGTAATTGATCTCTGTAAACACACGATTGTGATCATTATTGAATTTTAAAAAAAAAATTTAAATTCTTTTTGTAGTGTAGCACCATCTGAAGTAAAATGTTGAACAAATAAACCTGCACATAATTGATTTACTTGATATTACTTTTTCTTGTATCTTAATCTTATAGGCCACAAAAATTGAAAATATTTAGCAAAAGTAGACACTATTTCATAAGTTATTTAGAACACAGCTGATCTGCACCAGCTTGACATCCTATCTTATATATTTTTTTTTCTTTGACTATTTGGTGATACTTACATTAATGTTGCCGCTAATGATAGAGTAAGTGACCGCTGCGTTCGAGCCACTGTCCGCATCCGTTGTGGACACCTGGACAATGAACGTTCCCGTCTGGTCATTCTCATTGATGCTACCTCTGTAAATGTTATCTATCGGCCCTGCAAAAGAGAGAGAAATAGAATGTAAGATTATACACATAGAATGGTTGGGTTAGATCATTAGATTTTAAAGCCCCACTGTGCTACTTGTAGCTACTTGCTCCCTCTATATAGAAAACAATGCCTTATCGGTGACCATTGATCCCCAATGATCCTCTTTTTCTTATGTTAATTGAGACCTGAGTTGATGAGTTAGCCACCTGTCAGTGACCACCCTGGGTAGTCTAATCCCTCCTGGCCAAACTATTACAGACGGGCTTTAATGTGACAATGACAAGCGCAGGTACATACACTGTACATGAACTATTTCCTTTTGTAACCTCAAAATTATTTTAAAAAAAATAAAAAGTAATAAATTGCAAGTCAAACAATAATATTTCATAGTTTTGAGATTAATACTTTTAAAAAACTTTGGGCTACTTACGATTGATGAATACAGGGTTGTTATCATTCACATCAGTCACAGTCACCATTAAAGGAGCTATGTCTTGACCGTCTCCATCGACTGCTTGAAGCTGCAAAGGCATGAAGAAGGATTTATGGTACTAATGTTCAAAATATCATTTTCATCATTGAATACTGAAAAGAACTCTTGCTTTGACTCCATTGATTGTTGTGAAGATAAAAGAAATGGTCTATTTGTTAAACACCAGAATTTACAACATGCATGTTTCAATTGGATGACGGTGAACTTGTACTAATGTCGGTTTCCTGAAACGCTACCCTGGTGTATATGTATTCTTTCATTTCTCTCTCAAAACATGAAATTCTCAGAAGAAAAAAAATGATACTCAGGCTAATGACGCAGCTTTAAAGTTGTATCTCTCCAAGGCAAAATATATGATATATTAGACCGTAGGAGATCTCTTTTACCCCAGCTGTACATCATGACACAAACTTAACCAGCTGAATACTGAATTCATTCATTTCCATAGGCTTAATACAGTAGCCACCCGGTACCAGTAGACAATGGGTTTAGAACATACCCCTATCTTACCTGTAAAGTATATTGTTGGTTGTTTTCAAAATCAAGGGGTTGAGTGATGAGAATGTCGACCGTACCACTACCAACAACTTGAGTTGGTGAAACTCTGAAAGGAACGCTGTTACCATTTTGCAGGGAAACTGTTACTGTGCTATCAGTAATCTGAAAAAATAGAGAATAAATAATATACAATTTTTTTTAATTCAAACATTCACATGGTTAGGTGTCAATAGCAAAAGTGTACAAAAGTAATATGATTTCATAATATTGAAATTTATTGATGAGTAAAGCAAGTTTTGTGTCACACTTTCTTTATGCTTTTGTCAAATGGACATTGAAAATTAGGAAAAATGTAAAGATGAAGATATTTCCATTCTAACACACTTTGTGTATGAGATAATCATGTCGCTCAAATCGTTCAAATGTGTTTTTCTAAACAGTTCAGAAAAGATCTACATGTATGCATAATTCATAAACACACAAGGAAGGAATTTTTAATGATACAATGATTATGGTAATTTCTATAAACATTTCCAGAAATCTTTTTGATGAAGGTAAACAAAATTAATCACTTTACATATTAGTACTTACCAAATCACCATCGTTGACTGTAATAGTGATCGGGAGTTGTGAGTTGACGGACGCTGATTCTGGAATGGATGCGGAGTAGGAATTTTGATCAAACATGGGCGGTTCATCGTTTGCAGGCGAGACAGTGACGTTGAAACTGACCTGCGCGAAGGAGACTCCACCAGAACTGGTCTCGACAGCCTAGATGAGATAAAAAGAAAGTGATATTAAAAAAACATGAAACAGATCCATGTATTCATTAAAATGCAAAAGCAAAGTTGATTATTTTGGTCACAAAATGGACAAAAAATACACACACAAGTATCTATTAACATAATGGATTCAGAGTATAAATTTGTTACCATAATAATAATAATAATATTGGATTCTTATATAGCGCACGTATCGACCTTGCAAGGTCCTCACGGCGCTCCAACATTACCCGGCTATGCTAGGCTGCCGATTTCGACGCTCACAGCAATTAAAGGAATTCCTTCCTACCGGTACCCATTAAACACCTGGGTGGAGAGTGGCAAATTTAGATCAATGTCTTGCCAAAGGACATTAGTGCTGCGGCGGGACTCGAACCGCGGACCTTGTGATCGACAGTCCGGCGACGTATCCACTCATCCACGACACCTCTACATAGTAGTAGATGTACAAGGACCTCTTCATAATTATGGTTGATAAAGGCTACTAATAATTACCTGAATGATTAAATTTGTATATCATTTAATAAAAATGCAGGTTATTTGGTTGTTTGTACAACTCTAGATTTAGTCAAATGCAACACTGATGAATCAATGTAGCTCCATTGACTTATGGACCAGTTGTCGATAACTCTTTTCAAGACACAAACTATTATTTTATCTCACTAAAACATGCAATATATTCAGGCTTTCATCTTTGTCCAAAACCAATGACCTCTTACTCAATGTGAAAACAGGACTAACTTTCTCAATTGAAAATGAAGGAGAAAAGAGGGGTCCACTTACACTGACAATAAGGAGGTACATGAATGGGAGATATGGGAAAGATAATATTTATGGTCCGATTTATCATACTCAGACATTCAAAATATTGTCAAATTTGACCATTGCAAAGTGTGAAAGGGGCAACCTTTCTGAATGCTATATGAATGAGAAGAGAAGGGTCCACTTACACTGACAATGAGTGGGTATGTGGCTGGGAGAACAGGGTTATCTCTGTCCATCTGAGAGTTGACTGTGATGATGCCGGTGGTTTGGTCAATCACAAAATAGCCTTGACTGTCACCTAAAAAAGAGAAGAAAAAGAGAGAAATAAGAAAAATAATAAAGGGGATCTTTGCACAGACAAAATTAAGTTTACCTGTCTTCATCTGACAAAGGAATGCATACCACAAAAATTTTTGGAAATTAAATTCTAGACTTAATACATGAACTTCTTTCAATAAAATGCAACTTGCTTTTACAGGTTTTGATGAATATCTCCCTTTTAATAGAAAAACAAGACAAAATAATTCTTTTGCAGATTTAAAAGAATGTTAACTTGTACAGTATTTCAGATTCTCTCTCTCTCTCTATCCCCCTCTCTCTTTCTCTTCACCCCCTCCTCTCTCTCTCTCTGTCTCTTTAATACCTGTACATGTACATTTCAAACAGAAGTTAATTGATTGCATAATGTGCACTATACCCCATTCACTATTAAATCGCTTCAGTTGTTGCAATTATTCTTAACAATATACAAGTATGATGTATGATCACTGATTTAGTATGGAAAATGAAGCTAATTTTGTATCAATGGAGAGGACAGTCTCCTTGAAATTTCTTTTCCATCAAGTCCATGAAGCTACCATACTTACTGACGACAAGATTATATGTGATGATGTTGCCATCATTGGAATCAGGATCTGTGGCTGTGATGGTTTGCACAGTTGATCCCTGTTAAAAATTGATAATATGAGGACATGGAATTATAAATAAAATTAAAATAATAATATGGTTATTTATTTAGCACCGATATCTGTCAGGCTCTGGCGCTCATGGCGCTTTACAAAATAAGAATATAAGGCAAGAATAACAGTTTGAAATGTTTCACACAGCCCTTGGCATACATGAACAACTGTGAACACAACCAAAGAAACTACTCCTTAACAACATACATTTAGAGCAACATGATACATTCACCTGATAAATACACAAATACCTGATATGTACAGTACATGTATTATTCTTAAAGTTATGAAGGATTACCCCCCCCCCCCCTTAAAAACAGAACTGTATAAATTATGATCCAATGTTTGCCTCTAAAGTGAACCTATAATCATTGACTTTTGATTTCAAATTTGGGTTCAAAATAATATGGATGTAACATCTTGCATAAAAATCATGCTTAATTAACCATCACATGTTTTTATTACTCGTTGTAAACATCAAACAGAATTACAAGGTGCGTGTGATTGCTTGTGAAAAATGAATTTTCATAAATATTAAACAAAGTTTGGTGCAGTTTCTTACCACTGGTAATGTCTCTGGGATAGTGACATCATAGGGGATATTGAGGAAGACTGGGTTAGTATCTTGGATGTTCAGGACACTGACCGTCAGCGTGGCTGTGCTGGAGAGACTAGTGTCACCAGTCCCGTAATCCTGGAGATGCAGAGAAAATAGAACTCATTACGATGGGATCCATTAAAATGTACAGGGGCATGTATATTTTACATACAACATGGTTAGTACGTTGCAAGTAAATGTTTCATGAAATTTCATGTGTATTGATACATATGTTTGAAAGTTAAATTGTTGATCTCTTTTGCATCACAAAGGTCACATTGGGTCCCATCTATGACGAGGGCTGTACCTGATCAGCTGACAATTTCGAAGGTGAATATTTTTGTATCAAGATCAAAATTATGGTTAGTTCTTGTACAGCATGTTTACATTAGTGACTAAGGTTTGTTAGATCTCAAAAACATCTCAAAAAGAAAATTATTACACAGAAGAATATATTATCAAATTGATCAATTAATTAACACACAAAATCTGACTTTGATTTCTCACACCTGAAACGTTATTTGGAAAATAAAACACATTAAAAAGATTAATTTTTCATTGCAGTAAACTAAATTAAATGTGTGACACAGCATTCATGGTAAGTGGAAACATTCTTATGAAGGTTATCAAAAACATTTCTTCATACACAAAAGGTGAATTCCATGCCATGTGTCTCATACAATCTTTTATCCATTTATTTCATCCAAAAATTAAAAATTTATTGATTTGACCATTTAAAATTACTCTTTTGGTATCAATTAACCCCCATTTAAAGGCAGTTGTTACAAGAGATTGTTCACTTTTGGATGAAATAAATGGGTAAGAGTCCTGCGACAAGATAGGACACATCGCAAGGAATCGCCCCAAAGTATGGTGATTAGTGGGCATTGAATCTCTCAAAGAAATGGTACAAACCCCTTGACTAGTGAAAATAGTTTCATCCTTTGTACGCAATATGGGTTATAAAGAAAACAATTCATTTTAGACGCATGTAATTTAAAGATGACAAAGAAGCATACATCAAATATAGAAAGAAGGTATTTTGTTCATAATTGAAAAATGGCTCCTGCATTACATGTAAAAGTATGCATCTGCTGAGAGAAAGAAAGGTATTAAATACTTCTTTTAAGATATATGTATTTATATAAATATATATATAGCAAATTTATACAGCACAGGTGCTAGACAAACATACTTCACTGCACTTAATACAAATTCTGGCTGAGTTGCCACAATAAAGTGTTAAAATGTTCAAGGAATTTCTACCAGGTACCCATTTTCTTCACCTGGGTAAAGAGTGGCAAATGTAGTCTTGCCAAAGGATATTAATTGCTCTGTATCAAACGATTTGAATTAATGCTGTTTACCTTAAGCTCTATAAGTAGAGGAAACATCCCCTTCAAAATTCAAAATATACATGGAGGCATTTCAGAAATAAATATTTACTAGATTAAAATGCATATATTTTTAAAAGCTAAAATGGGCGCAATAGTCTTAAAGCCTGTCTGTACTAGTTTGGCCAGTGGGCATTAGACCACCCTGCAAGGTCACTGAAAGTTGGTTATCTCATCAAATCAGCTCTCAATAAACATAAGAAAAAGGGGATCATGGGGGACCAACAGGCACCGATTAGGCATCGTTTGCTTTATAGAGGGCGCTAGTAGTTACAAGTAGTGCAGTGGGGCTTTAAATTCCTCTATGCCTTCTCCTCGTGCCCCTCGATGGCATACACAATAAAGAGAGAAAGTCTCAATTAGAGGACTTCATGTACGTCTATCTGCGCCCTGACCATGCATTTATTGATTAGTCGATTCTCAGGACTGCAGGATTAAAGGTTCTCTCAAGTACTGATATCGCCCCCACTGTGTGTCAAAATCATCCAAGTCTACCAACAAAACCCAGACAATGGGAGGGAATATACCCCCTCCCGAAACTCGGTAGGAATTTTGGTCGATTGCTATACAAGGCAATTAGTTTGCTAAGATGAATGATCAGTGGAATTCTGTGATGTGTAATTGCATTGGGAGCAATGAAGCCGTGAAATACAAATTTTGTTGTTCAAATGGCACGGTCAGTAATAATAGGTAAAGGTTTGGAGACACAACGTTTAAAATGTGATCAACACATCTACATCTACATGTACACATACAATTTTTGTAATTTGTGGGGGGGGGGGGGGGGGGGGGTAATACAAATCGAATTTGTATTATCTGTTCAGAGTCCATGTGTAAAAGTAAATGGTGTTAACACCCTTCTGGCTCCAAACAGCTGATATATTTTTTATTGTACACAGATACTGTTTCACAAAGAGAGTAAAGAAATCAGAAAAAGTTCCTTCTCCTACTCTTTGAAAGAGCATTTTGCGCCTTAATCAAATACAAAGTAGCAGCGATACACAAACCGTGTGTCTCGGTACATTATTCCCTCCAACGTATACATGTAACCTTAAATGCGAGAGTACCTGGAATAGGTTG
This sequence comes from Strongylocentrotus purpuratus, assembly GCF_000002235.5. Taxonomy (NCBI): domain Eukaryota; kingdom Metazoa; phylum Echinodermata; class Echinoidea; order Camarodonta; family Strongylocentrotidae; genus Strongylocentrotus; species Strongylocentrotus purpuratus. The sequence goes on from NW_022145595.1 coordinate 23,272,303, forward strand.
TTGGGAAAACCAGACAAACTGCAGGTGCAAATCCCCCCCCCCCCCCCAAGGCAACATGTACCTATAAGCTTACAGTTGCAATCCCTCTCCATCTTTTCATTCAAGATGTTTTGAATTTTGGAAACATGATTGAGAAGAGTTTGAAAACATGAATGGAGCTAAACTTTGCAGGATAAAACCCTTGATGTAAAGGATATCTTATTTGCTGTTCCAGCAGAGTGATCAACCTGTCAACAATTGTTTAAATCTAGCTCCAGGGCACATCATGTGTGCTGTAGCTCCTCTTTAATTAAGCAGTGCAAATATTTTTCAATCCTTAGCATAGATCGGTAAATAAACACCAAAATGTATTATGCAGCTGTTTTACATTTTTTTTGTGATGAAAGAGAATAAATTGTGAAGGTACATGTATTTGAAAAGGCAGGAAAACTAGACATAATTTCAATTTCAGGCAAAAATGATACTGTTTAGTATATTAAAGAGAAATTAACCTCATGGGATATTTTCTTGGGGAAATGTCCAATGAAAAGGAACAAGGTGTCCCTTGCTAAGTTTAATTCTTTTGAAATTTTCCATAAAACTAATATATAATTTGAAAAATCTCTGAAAGTTAACATTCTACCTTAAAACATTTTCCTAATTGATGAAACATACATGTATACACTGTACATGTACATGTATATTCTGCTAGTAACCGAATAAAATTGGGTTGTGGTATATCATATTAGATGACTCTAGGACAACTGACCCCTTGCCTATTAACTACCCCTAGATACCCCTCCCCCCCCCCCCAAAAAAAAAAAAAAAAAAAAAAAAAAAGAAGCAAAACAAACCCCGCAACAATAAATGGAGAACTATGTTTCAAATCAGTTTTCAAATATTGGAGGATCAGCATATTTAGAAACTTTTCACATCTACATGTAATAGGTTAATGGTATATATTCAGTTATCTAATGTGCAATGAGCTCAGAATCTTAAATGACAGATCTATAAAAACTCCCCTTAAATCCATCTCATCCTCGATCAATGATACAACAATAGACAATTGTAAGTAACAGGTGCGGTGGTCTATTTACAAATGTGTTCTTATCTTGTGTTCTTTTCTTCTATCGATAGTTGTGAATGCTGGCACAATGAGCTCAAACTGAGAGGAAGAAAGACACCAGAAGTCCTTGAAAGTAATTAAGCTTTCACCAAAATACATATAACTGTTTCTCTTTGAATAATTTAATATCAGGCACAGCGGTGGTCTTTGATACACTATAAGGAGCCCGAGCATTACACAAGAAATACGTTGCAACTTAAATCGACTAAGAACTGAGAAAGCAACCTCCTGTCAGTCATTTTTTGACTTGTTTGATAGCAGGTCTTCAATAATAAAAGCAATAGATCAAAATGCACTGAAGTCCAACTTACCATCCACCCTTGAAAATAAACAAATCAATATCTTCACAATCAACCAGTTTTGGAATGACGTTAGGATAGAATATTACAAATGTCTCCTCATTTATCATTCTATTTTATAATAATAATAATAATAATATGTCTAAAATTTATTTGCTTTACGGGGAGCCCTATTTGTGAGGTATTTTGTATCTTTTATGTATTCTTCTTTTTCTTTTGAATATCTTGCTTTTATATGGTTCAATAAATAAAATAAATAAATGAATAACAGGACTTTCTGAAATTTAAAGAAAGACAGTCAGTTGATTACAAAAGAAAATCTTCACTTGTTAATAGCAGGTCTTCAATAATAAAAGCAATAGACCAAAATGCACTGAAGTCCAACTTACCATCAACCCCTTGAAAAAAAGAAATCAATATCTTCACCATTAACCAGTTTGGACTGACGGTGGGGTGGACCATTACAAATGTCTCCTCATTTATCATTCTATTTTATAATAATAATAATATGTCTAAATTTATTTGCTTTACGTGGAGCCCCATTTGTGAGGTATTTTGTATCTTTTATGTCTTCTTTTGAATGTCTTGCTTTTATATGGTTCAATAAATAAAATAAATAAAAAAATGACAGGACTTTCTGAAATTTAAAGAAAGACAGTCAGTTGATTACAAAAGAAAATCTTCACTTGTTGATAGCAGGTCTTCAATAATAAAAGCAATAGACCAAAATGCACTGAAGTCCAACTTACCATCCACCCTTGAAGAAAAAAAAAATCAATATCTTCACAATTAACCAGTTTGGATGGACGGTGGGATAGACCATTAACAAATGCCTCCTCATTTATTATTCTATTTGGATGCCAAGTGTTGATAATACTGGGATAACGAGCTCATGGACAAAATGGGAGCGACAGAGAAAAGTGGACTGGGAAGAAAGGGGGTCTATAGAATGGATGTGTTTAAGGTCTATGGGCTGTTTATTGTAATGGGCTTCTCAAATGTTCATATCATTATTTATTCATTTCTCTGGTGTTACTTTCGGATGCATTAACTATCATGAAATCCTGTGATGTATTAAATACACATGCAATAAGTAAAACATAATATTTATAATTTTTCAGAAAGCACCTAGAAGACACATTCTTTTGTCTAATTTACAATACTTGCATTTTACAATAGCATACAAAATGGTAGGAGATACTATTGGAATAGAATAGAGAAACAAGAAGATAAGAGAAAAGAATGAAAAGTTACATGTACAAAACAAAGAAGATTGTGAAGGAGATGGAGAGGAGGATAATGACAAAGAAAAGAAGATAATCTGAAAGAAGTAGATTTTTTGTTCATTACTCATACATGTAGATTATTCATTTGGCAATATACCTCACAATAACCCAATACATTTGTTTATATATATATATATACATGTAAAAATGAGATAAAGAAGAAGCCGGGGCCTTGGAATAAAACCTACCATTGATGGTAACTTCATGGAAACCTTGATTTGATTGGCTGTTGAGTGATATAGTATTTAAAAGTGATGGCAAAGCTACCATCAGGGGGTAAGTTTTTTCTGCAATGGGGCCCAGATGAGGAACCGAAAACAGAACAAACAAATATGGAAAGAGAAAAAATTCAATTTTCTTGGTTTACATGAGCTTCTTGAAAGAAAAAAAAAGAGATATATATAAAGCAAAAAAATTCTTACCCGGGCCACTACCGTCACAAAGTATTGTTGTATTTCTTCATAATTAAGAGATGTAGCAAGCTGAATGATGCCATCCGTCTCTCCAATAGAGAAGTAATTATTTGGAGCCTACAATGATAAGTAAAAACAAAATTTGAAGAGAAAGACACATTTCTACTTCTAAATATATATGGTAAACTGCAATGATACTCAACAAGTGGATATTTGAATGAAGAATCTAATAATTCAATAGGCTTTTAATGAGTTAACAGAGTCAATAGTTAATAGAGATTTATACATTTGGGTAGGGAAATAAATTCTATTCGGCAAATTTTGTAGGCAAAAACAATTATTCACAGCTATTATGATACAAATATTGATTATGGTATACAAGTGCACAACATCTCCTAACGAGAGACTGAAAAACAAACTTAACAAATTTCACATAATGTTCTGGTCGTGCAGTACTGGCCCTATCAGGTATCAACAGAGGAAATTTGACAGCCAGTCAAACTAAGAGTCCCTGTAAGAACTGGCATAGATCGTTCCATCTGAATCACTCCCTGGTGCTAAGAGGATGTTATGTAACAGTTCTATTCAAAAAATAAACTAGAAAGGTACTATTTACAAGTAGTTTTTAGACCTCAAATTGTGAACTAATTCCTGAATATATACACAGTTGTTTGGCTTGAAAATTAATATCATTAACTACAGTGAAAACAATGCACTAAAACAACACAGAGTCATCTATTTTTACTTTCATATTGTAACTTTTTCATTTTCATTTCTGTTTTTACTTTACAAAAATACATTGAATTCTTTGATGACATTTTGCATTTCAAGATGAAATTTCTTGAAATGTTTTTGACCTTTCATCCTGTATTGCTTTTCCTCTTCCAGAAAGTTCCCAAGAGTAATGTAGAATTAAAAGGAAAAAAATGTAGAAGTGGATAAGATAAGATATTTATTTGTCTTTCTTTCAATTGTCACATAGAGCATAACTTTACAAATTATGGCAATGATAAAAACAAAGTGAACTAAAAGAAAGACGAGGAGACCCTGGTAAAAGCAGAGCTTTTAAGTTTTAGGGTCCCCTCTGGACAAATAAGTTCTGCAACACTTACAGATCCAGGAGTGCTGGGGGTGACTAGCGAAATGGAGTAAGTCACAAATCCACCATAAAAGGTATCCTCATCGGTGGTGATGACTTGGTAGAGCTCACTACCGAAGGTAGCATTCTCAAAGACATAGGTAATGTTTGGCAGGTTGGTGAAGGTCGGAGCAATGTCGTTCACATCAGTGATGCGTACGTAGATAGTTTGGGGTACCTGCGATGGAAGGAGAAGTTTGAGGTTTATAATAATGTTAATATGATAAAAAACAATCAAACAAGATATGCACATTTTGGGGGATTTAAAAAATATGAGAAGTCATTTGTTGAATTAACCCTCTTTGACTGAGCTACTTGTTTTTAACTTACCATTGCAGAGTGTTCTTGCTAAGCACAGAACCCCCCCCCCTTCCCCCCAAAAATAAAAATAAAACAATTGCTCAAAAAAGTGAATTTCAATTCCAATAAGTGTTAAGTTTTCTTTAAAACATTCATATTTCAGAACACAAAAACAACAACAAAAATGGTTTTAAATTGGTAATGATCTCTATATTCTTGTAAGTATCATACATGTCATTTAAAACATTCTAGAAAGAACAAAATAATTAATGCCTTCAAAAGAGGAAACTGAACACTATTAAGTTTTGGTAGGTACTATTTCCTGGTTCAAAGACATCCACATATGGACAGGGAAAAAGCTTCAGAGGCAACAAGAGCAACAGCTGACAGAGAAGGATGGCTTAAACTTGTGATGGCCACAGCAGCGCAGCTAGCGCCACCTGACTGAAGAAGAAGTAAACAGATACACCATTTTGAGAGTTAAAAGAACTGACTTTCAAACTTACCGGATCATTAATGCCATCAGTCACGGAGACAGTGATAATCACTTGATTTCCCAACGTCTGTGGAAAGAAAGAAATCAAATTGAAGATTTGTGTACATTTTAACTATGACTTAAACATATTTGCCACCACCTGTGTCTGAGAGGTGGAAAGTGAATGTGGTCTCTGTAACCCTTGGGTCTCCTCTTTTGATGTAAATGACTAGAAAACACAGGTGGACTGCTATGTCAGGGTTTCCTCGAGTCTTTACAAAGTATACAGTGGGTTTCAAAACGTGTTTTAGGTGTGGCTCTCCCGATTAAAGCAGCTGCTAGGACCTCTGAATGTGAGAGATAACTAGCATCTTCTACTCTTTTCTAACTTACATCTATGGCATATAGAATGGGAACTTTTAAATGTTATACAGGTTTTCCTTCAACCATCGTTTTCTACATCCAAACCAGCTTTGTTCAACAGACAACTATTTTAAAGAATTAATGACCGATCTCACTTCCTCACAAATAACACACTACTGTACATATAACAGCATTTCCATCTTAACCATGAAAAATCAATATTTTTGTTTGTTTCTTTCTTTCTGTTCACTCTACTTGAAAATAATCAGTCACAATTTGCAAGTAATTATAAAGTCATTTCAATCTTTTTTGTTTGATAACAGTTTTGTCTTTACCTCATAATCAAGGCCTGGCTTTGCATATTTAGTTTGTTTGTTTGTTTCTCTTCACTCTACTTGAAAGTAATTGGTCACAATTTGCAAGTAATTTAAGTCATTTTGAAATCTTTTGTTAAATAATAGTTTTGTCTTACCTCATAATCAAGGCCTGGCAAGGCATACAACTGTCCTGTAAACTGATTGATGGTGAAGATTGACCTCGCTGCATCATCGAAGAGGTCATAGGTTATGGGGTCACCGTCAGGGTCAGTTGCATTCAGGGTGAATACCACGATTGCTGTTTAAAAAATGATTACATAAAAAGATGGTTAATACAAATGTTATCCTCTTATATGACAAACTCTTAAAGATTTGTATATTCTACAATTAACCAAAAAAAAGTATGCCTATATTTCGAGAAAAAAAAACAGGCAAAAAGTATTAGGAAACAGATTATATGTGTGGTGATTTCATTAAGAGGCTTTGGGTTTACACTTTAAATCATGATCTAAAAAAATGTTGGAGTTAGTCATAGTATGGAATTCGCCCTAAAAATGATTTCTTCTTTGTATTTTATCTTCAACACACACATGTGAATTAATATTGATACTTTCCTTAGAAAACTTTCAGTGACGTTTTTTCTTCCATCAAAAACAGATGGTTAGATAATTACAAATAGCTAGGTGTTTAAATACTTTGTTAATTATTTAATTAACTCACTAGTCAACTAGTTAGTTAAATAACTTTTAAGACTATATGTATGTCAACTTCAATGTACACGCTAGCAACTACTTGCGAGAAAAAAATCAACCTAAGGCCATTTTAATAGCCTTGTGCGTCACCTATCAAAATGTGCGAAAATGACAATGATGTATTACGTAATCTGAACACAATTTCTATGGGATATACAATAGGGTATTGAAATTGAGTTGATTTTTCGAAAATATATGCAATCGTGTTTACTACAATCAAAGTGTTTTTTTGCACATGATTTCTAAGAACTTACATGGGCTCTGTCCCTCTGTAACCTTGACTGTTGGGTCTTGAGTGTAGATAAACTGCGGAGCATCATTTGATGCTCTATCTGCAGAAAGAGAAGAAAAAAGAAAAAAGAAAAGAAAAGATGATGAAAGATCCATAGAAATATAAAATCCCAACTTCGACATGAATCCAATAACTTTTAATATAAATAAGGATATTGTGGATACATGTGGATCATTATATGTACAGAGCGATTATGATCAATGAAAGAAGAAACCATGATACAAAGTATATCCAGTGTGCAAATACAGAATCTTCATTTTTTTTTAAAAGTTATACTTTCAAACTAAATATTAAAGTATAAAAGAATGTGAATGAACAGTTGTCCATATTCATATGATTGTTCAAGTTATTCTTCCTTCACATTTAAAGCTTATCAACACTAGTGTGGCTAGGAGGGATTAGACCACACAACGAGGTCACTGACAGGTGGCTATCTCATCAACTCAGCTCTCAAATAACGTAAGAAATAGAGGATCATGGGGGACCAACAGGCACCGATTGGGGAAGTTTTCTATATAGAGGGAGCAAGTAGCTACAAGTAGGACAGTTGGGCTTTAACATCTCAAAACTAGCAAGAGGCCGGCCTGCATTTGTGTACCGGTACATCTACTAAAGATTTGTATCAGGGCCCCGTTTCATGAAACTTGTTATCAATAACTAGTTACAATAACTGTGATAAGCTACTGAAATTATGGCACTTGATTGGCTGAGAGCAAATAATTTGTCACAGAAATTTAGCATTTGTGATTGATAACAAGTTTAGGGAAACAGAGCCCACAGATTCCAAACAACCATTAATTGCAGCCTACTATTTATGAGTGCATACAGTAATTGTGTTTCAAATTGACTACTGTACCAGTATGTTACAATTCTGTAATGTTCTGTAATATATACATTTCAACTACATGACTCCTTATTATAGAAACCTGCTTTGCTTACATTTTCATGAAACAAGATATATTTTTGTTGTTCACAAACTGCAATAAAAAGCAAATTTTCATTTTGTTCCCAAAAAACAGTATAATATAGTAATTGTATTATTGTATACAATAAAAGTCAGCCTAACTGGGCAAACTCAACATATAGCTTGTCACCGCATTGTTGCACACGTCACTGCGTTTCAGTTTGTTTTACGGTCCGTGCAATCCACAAGTTTGGCCACGCTCGGCTGGACATGGGCACCGTGGGAAAGAGAATGATGATCAATTTCAGAATCATTTTTGGAGTATAGTTTTGGACAAAAAATGATGAAAAGGCAGGTTTTCTTTCGCTTTGACTGTTTGCCAACTTGTTGTACAATACCAGTCTAAAGTTCATGTTGATTAGTGCATGGTGACTGTTTCATTTGGATACAAATAGGGTAGAAAAAATATCCCAAATTGATTCAACTTGATATGTTGCTGTATTCAACTGTCATCATGGTTTCATAAAAATAGTGGTTAAATTACTCCTAAATAATTTTTTATCTTAAAAATTCACATAGGAACATGTAACTGATAACTGTTTCATCTACATGTACATGTGATGAAATCATATTAAAAACTGTAAACTTACTAATGTACAAGGTGTATTTAGCTTACCAAGAATTTTTTGAATGCTGAAGGGTGTCAACTAACACACTTTTAAAGTAATGTACAATGCCCTCCCTGCTCTTCCCAGATTGTATGTTAGTGTAATAAGTTATATTTCTTTATACACTAGGAAAATACACCTTTTTAAACTAGTCCAAAATAATTATATGTACATATTGCGTCATAAGCTTAGTAGAGATTCATAAATTACAAAGTTGTACAAGTGTTATGCTCATATTAAAACAAAAATGTAATGTAATGTGTTAGTTCTATGATATTCAATTTAAATTAAATAATATTCAATACTGCTACATGTATAACCATATGGCAATCAAGAAATAACTCTGCTCATGCCAGAAAAATCTATTTTAGTTCAGAATAAAATCTAATCAACCAATCTTCCTTTTAAAAATGTCCAACAAACTTCACAGGCTTGAACCCTTAAAGTGCCCCCTTTTGAACACCTTTCTATTTACTAAGACAAACCCTGCTCCAATCCACACTTATTCCGATCCATTTGCGATTTGTGTTCAGTGTGGTAGAAATGCACTTGAAATAAACACTTCTAAAGCTTCCTATAAGCTTTCTTAAGTCTCTCCTCAAATATAGGTATATAGGCCTCTGAATGACAATTAGGAGGAAGAGCAAGAGAGAGTTCACATGCTTCTCCTAAAAGTCAAGTAGTTCCGTCCCTCAATAGACTAGTTTATGTGTTTTTGGTCCTTTGATAAAACAATCATATGGGATTTGTAGGTTTTTTCTCTCCAAATGATTCAATTTTATTTTTGTTTGTGTTAAAATACTGTTTATTTTATCAATACATATAAATGAAAAAAAGGAAACTTCTTTTGAAATCATTCACAATGTTTTAAATAAGTTCAAATATAAATACATACTCTTAAAAATGAGCGTTCCATGAATTCATTACACAGGAATGTGAAAAAAATAAAATGTTTGTGACATTAATAGATACTAGAGCAAACACCTTTTCTTACTTGTATATAAATACTAATCTAGAGTGAACTCATAATCATTCTCTTTATCTAGCAACAACAAAAAAGATTTAAAAGTAATCTTGATCTACATGCATTAATTATTTTTCTTCATTTAAAGAATTTGCAGCTGAGACTTTTAGCTCAAGTTTTAATGGTCATTAATTCCTTCCACCCAATGCATATGATTTGCATGTAATGCTACAGTCACACGGCCATGTTACGGACCTGCGGATGCCTGCGTATATTTGGATAATGAAAATGCGTAATTTTTAACCCCAATACGGAAATTTGAGCAAAAGTTACCTATATTCTGCGGACGATACGGATTAGTTACGGATGTTACGTATGAATTACGGATGTTACGGGTAAAACCTGCGGATGAACCCATCCGCTGCCAACCCGCTGACACATGTTACTGACGACTTACGGATGACTTACGGATTTTACGGATGACTTACGGACGATACGGATGACTTACGGACGATACGGATAAGTTACGCTCGTGTCTGCGCATGTCGGCTTCCTCTGGCGTCCGCACCATCCGCATATAAACCCACGTGGATCGGAGCTTGCTTCAGTCGCATTTCATCAAGTCTGAGATCTAGTTCCAGTTATTCAACAGTTTCTTCTCCATCTTTTTGGACTTTCGTGTGCATCATGTCTGGCAGAAGAAGTAGCAGAAAAACCAGGAAGAATCCTCCAGTGAGTGAGCAGCCACAACAGCCTCCCCAGGCAGAGGAAGAGGCTCAAAAGGTAGAAGAAGAAGGACCATCCCTGGCAGAGCTGACGGTTCCCCCACCCCCCCCCCCCCCCCCAAAGATGACCGTGGCAAGGGACGTGGAAAAAAGGGCAAGGCAAGGGACAAGACCCAGACCTCACAGCAGCAGCAGCAGCAGTTCTTCAAGGTGTTTTGAAAATCACTTTTAATCATTCTTTCTTTTTAATGATACATGCCAACAGTGCAAGTCTTCAACCTACCAAAGATGCCAAGTGATTTACAGCTAAAATGTAATTTTGCTTTAAAATTTCAAAGTTACCAAATTCAAATGTGTGTAATATTTGAAATGTATTTTATGACAGTACTGCCAGACAAAATCACAAAAGTTGTTATACAAATAAAAGCAAATATGACTTTAATATTTGTTATCATTCTATTTGCAGCCTCCTTCTACCAGTCAGTTTGTCTCCACCTCCACCTCTTCCACTTCCTGTGAGCAGATGCCAGACTGGCAGAGGAAGTACCAGAGAGCAGACCAGGACTTCCTAATCCCTGAGGGGCAGACGACCTTCACCCCAGCCCAGCTCAGTTACCTCCCAGAACCCAACCAGGTGACCAGGATTGTCAGGGTGCAGCATGTGCCACATGCACAGCAGCAGCAGCAGTTAGTTGTACCAGGACAGTTGCCACAGAAGAAGACTTTCGCACATTTACGCCCTGTTAGAGTGCCCACGGCAACTGCCACTGCCACCACCGGAGCTGCCGCCCTGTCTTTCAGTCCAGCTGTGAGGCAGGAGCGGTCTCAGTCAGCCCCCAGCATGCAGTCAAGCATGGACTTAGGTTCGAACACCCCGGTGTTTCTTGGCACCCCTGAAGCATCTCCATTGCCAGATCCGTCCCCTCAGTCGACGGGACTAGGAGATTCATTCAGCAGCCTCTTGAAGGACTTAGAGTGATGTGTGTTCTATCTTGTGAGACAGAGACTCTCCAGTATTATTTAAAATATGATTTGCAGAATACTTTGTTTTTATAAATGTTTACCATAATGTGCTTTGATAGATTTACAGACTGCTTGGAGATATACAGACTGTTTGCAGATATACAGACTGTTTTTTTTTTCAAAGAAAGTCTTTATTCAATATTTCTCCACAAATCATATAACGTCGGTGGGCGTCCAAAATCTCGTAAGTCTGTTTTTTTGGAAAACACTTATGAACTTTTAGAAGCAGTATCACTCGACTAATTATCTGTCAAAATCTCGTATACCATAGCCAATGGAAAAGTGGATTTCTAACCATGTGACAAGATGGTATACGAGATTTTTACAGATAATTAGTCGAGTGATACTGCTTCCAAAAGTTCGCAAAAGTGTTTTCCAAAAAAAAACGACTTACGAGATTTTGGACGCCCACCGACGATAATCAAATGCAAAATGCATGTAATACATTACAAACAATATTATACATGTATAGAAAACAAAATATAGCAAAACAAAATTTAAATAAGCTCGATGTGCCTCGACCCATCAAGATGTACAATACACTTATTTCGTTGCGTGTTCATAACGCGTTCTATCTCATGCTGATATTTTAATTTCTTTTTAAATGATGAAAACGATAAATAACCATTTAAACACCTAGTTGAAAATATATAATATTTAGCATATAAAATATCAAAATTAAAAGAAGAATAATTTCCACCTGGTATGCCAAATACAAAATCATTAAAAGATAACATTATTTCACTTTTGAGAGTGTATTTTTCAAAATCATCTAAAAATCGACGATTGAAGGGGCATTCCCAAAATAAATGGGCAATAGTTTCAGAGTGTTTTGAACAAAAAGAACACAAATTTAATATACCAACAGTTTTCAGATACTTGTTAACACCAAGGATATTATGAAGAATTTTATATTGTAAATATCTAAGTTTTCTTGATAAAGAACATTTAAAAGGAATCATATAAATTTTGTCCCAAGTAACAATTGGTTTTAAAACAATGTTCCTCCATTTGTTTTGTGAAATAGGAGTTTTAAAGATTTTCTCAACACAGATTTTATAAATAAATTTACATCCTTTCGTTACCTTGTTCAATTTTTTTTGTTGTCAAATTTAAGCATCAAGAGTTGCATGATTTGTCTGTTTGTTATGTTTGGCCAACTGCTTAGGCCATGCGCTGCTGCCAGGGAACTGCTCCGGCGGTGCCATTGTAGTAATGCTTGAGGTACAGGCGCTGGCGCTTGGCAATCTTGGTGGTGTAGTTGCCAGCAAGCCTCTGTTGCATGTCATCCAGCACGCCCCCCTCTCTCCATGCACCCGGGATGATGTTGTGCTGGTCGTCCTCTCTGTCCATCATGCCATTCTGCTCAGCGGATGCCTGGTCTCTCAGGAGGTTGTGGATGCACAGGCAGGCGAGGACGATGGTCTCCACTGTGGAAGGCACCTGTGCCATAGCACTCAGAAGACACCGGAATCTGTTTGCAAGAATGCCAAAGGCATTCTCCACACATCTCCTGGCTCTGGAAAGTCTATAGTTAAATATCCTCTCCTCCATGGTCAGTGGCTTGGCACCAAAAGGCTTCATCAGGGTGGTGCGTAGTGCAAATGCAGCGTCAGCAATCACGAAATAAGGGATGTCTCGATCGTCATGAGGCAGTGGCTCATCTGGTGGTATTCCAATGTTCTCATCGTCAATTGCCTCTTTCAGACTGCACGTGTTCCAAATCTGGGCATCAGAACTCGCACCACCTGCTCCCACCTCCACCCACCGGAACTTGTAGTTGCCATCAACCAGGGCAAGGAGTACAATCGAGTTGTACCCCTTATAGTTGTAGAACTGGGAGCCACAGTTCGCGGGTGCCTTGATGCGGATGTGCTTGCCATCTAAGGCTCCCAGGCGATGGTGGAAGTTCCACCGGTCGGAGAAGGTCTGGGCAATGCCCTTCCACCCCTCTGGAGTAGATGGGTTGCTGATGGTCTCCTCGCCATACTCAGCGTAGATGGCCTGACACACGTCCAACACCAAGAGTGAGATGGTGTTGTGGGGTACATAGAATAGGTACATCAGGCTGTGGTAGGAGTCCCCACTGGCAAGGTAGCGCATGGTGATGGCGACCTTCAAGCCTACTGGAAGGGCCTTCCTGTACCAGGTATCATACTTCTGTAAGCGAGGAGTGAGGCGGGTGACCATTTCGGCAAACATGGCAGGTGTGATGCGGGTGAAGTTGCGGAAGCCCTGAACATCCTCATTGCGTAGCAGGTGCATCAGGTTACCATAGGCACCCTGGTGTGGTCGCAATGTGATCCAGTGACGAACCCAACACATCCTCTCTTTTCTCCTTTCAAGGATGGCTTGCATCTTGGCCATCAGGATCTTCATCTGCATCTGATTGTGTTGGATGGCCATCAAACAATCCAGCAACACAAGGCGGCGTTCTCTCTCCATCTTGAGTGACCTGTGAAAGTCTACAGTTGAAGAACTGACAATGATGAGGATGCTGGCAGCATCCAGGGTTGCATACCCAAGTGAAGACCATTTGGCATGGGCGACATCCGCCGAAATGAAAGAAGACATAGGTAAAAATTCCGCATATTATCCGTATCTCAACCGTAACATACATATCCAATCCGTAACATCCGTATCCCATCCGTAATATTCGTATCCCATCCGCAAGCATACGCAATTACCGCAAGTCCTATCGTAGGATCCGCAATATATATGTCAAAAATACGTTAAACATACGTAACTCCTACGTAATAGTGTTTACGTACCCCTATGTATCCGCAGGCATCCGCACACCCGACAAAGTGTGCGGATCAGTTACGTATCTAACGTATCCTGCGGATGAGTTTACGTATCTTACGTATGAGTTACGTATTTTACGTATGGATAACGTATATTCTGCGGATGCTTACGTATATTTCATCCGCAGCAAAATTTTGAGATTTTCAAAATTCCGCTGCGGATCTGCGTATGTCTGCGGATCCTGCGGATTGAATTACGGATGGATACGGATGCTTACGGATGATACGGATCCTTGCGGATGCTTACGGACTTTTATCCGTAAGCATCCGCAGCTACCGTAAGTGGCCGTGTGACTGTGCCATAACTGTATTTATCTGACCATAATCCCTCATCCCATCCCATATAATCCCTTCTAGGCTACTTTCAATAAGTATTTAATCCCAAGGACACAAGAGATAATCCTTTACATGCAGTCTGGAGGAGGATTAAAACTTTGTTTCATGTGTGAAAGTGCTAAAAGTTCATGACTTATGAATACATGAAGACATTCCATGGAATGTAGGAGTTGGCAATAATGTAAATTAATATTTTATAGGATTCATCTCATAAATGTTGTCAATATCAATTTCACAAACTGTCTTCATTTTTAAGATCTTAGCTTCTGTTCTGCTATATCACATTTTGCTCTTCCCTTTCTCCCCCTTCCTTATTGTCATTTTGATTCATTTTGTCCGTATGACAAACTCCGGGTTCTTATTTTGCATTGGTTTTGGCTAAAAAAAATTATCGCTCCTTCACAAAAAATTCAGGTAAAAATCTCTGAAAAACATTAAAACTAATGCTTTAAAACTGAGCAGTAACTTTTAGCGAGAGAGTGCTGCATCTGCTTCCTATTATTAAAGTTTTTCAAGAAAAATGATTAATTTTCCACCTATATCCCCTATAGGCAACTCATTAAGACTAAGATTAGCCAGATTATTAAGAAACCTGACATATGTAAATCCCAGTAAATATTTTTGTTCATTCTCATTTAGAGGAATGCAAAATCCCACCTTTAGCTAGGAGGAGTGTGCTATCATACTCAAACAGCGTCTGTAAAAAAGAGTGTGCACCCTAAGAAGGGGAAGATTTACAGTGAATAATCCCAGATTAAAGTTGTGGGTTATCCCACCTTTCCAGTTCCATATACCCCCTCACTTCGTCTCAACAATAGATCGCAATATCCTCCTCTCTATGAATTCTATTTTTTGTGAAGAAAGGAAGGAACCATTTGTAAAGTATGCAATTTAGTTTGGAAGTGACTTGGTAGACAAGACTTGATGAAACTTGGGGCAAACTTTAAGCTACAAACCAAGACTTCATTTAAAACTCTACAATACATACATGTACACTGTATGTATAGACATTATCTAAGCAAGGATGTTTTACCTACAACTCTACCAATCATTCTCTTTGACATTAATAGAAGACTGAAAACAATTCTTTGAGCTACCAACCAAGGCTACATTCAAAGGTCTATAATACATACAAACATTCACATGCAGAAACTCTTCAAACAAACAAGGATATTCTACATG